>NC_062529.1:19307703-19392703 GCF_022655615.1 Tachysurus fulvidraco
GTGCAGTTCGGGTAGCAAGAAAAAAAAAATGCTTGCCATAAGACGAACACACTTCCTGCAGTCGGGTCGATTCAGTGTCAATTCACTTTCTTGCCGCAATCAAACCACGCTAGGGTTCACTAGAAGGAGGACTAATACCACCTCTGTGAGATTCTTAGTTGTTTTGTTCTCATGTGCTGCGTCATGAGGTGAAACACACCACAAGGGTTTGAATCTAAGGGACTAAACCTTTCATATACTGTATGAAAGCACTCTGCGACACTGGTGGTGATGCTTTGTCCATAGCTCTGACAGCTGTTAGACAGAAAACACTTTGAAAGAAATGTCTAATGGAGAATGCTATAATCACTCACAGTGAGATCACAAAGGAGGTCTTTGGAGGAGAACTAAGATTAAGTCTAATTAGGATCCGGAGTGGGTAATACATGCACAATTACAGTCCCATGTCTATTCACAAACACGGGCTCATGCACTTAGAAATGCTCACAAAAAAGACACACAGAAGTGGAACAGCTTAAGATTAGAAAATCATCATCCAGCTTTTTTTTTCAATCATGGCATGAGTGGAACTCGACATGCTCTTTTGTGACGTTGCTCATGCTGAGATACGTTTCTGCTCATCGTGCTTGTAAAGAGTGATGAGTTAGCTCCAACCAGTGTGACTATGTCTTAAGGAAATTTATATATCTCCCCACACCATTCTATTGTATGTCAACACTATACATTGTTGTGTGTGAAATTGCAGCTCTTCTGTATCCAATCACATTTTCTCCCATTCTAATGTTTTCGTTCATTCATTCATTTTCTACCGCTTATCCGAACTACCTCGGGTCATGGGGTGCCTCAGGCGTCATCGGGCATCAAGACAGGATACACCCTGGACGGAGTGCCAACCCATCACAGGCATTCATTCATTCACCCATCGCATTCATTCATTCATTCATTCATTCATTTATTTTCTGGGATGTGGTAGCTCAGTGGTTAAGGTGTTGGGCTACTGATCGGAAGGTCATGGGTTCGAACCCCAGGTCCACCAAGCTGCCAATGCTGGGCCCCTGAGCAAGGCCCTTAATGCTCAGTTGTAAGTCACTCTGTATAAGGGTGTCTGCTAAATGCTGTAAATGTAAATTTTCTACCGCTTATCCGAACTACCTCGGGTCATGGGGTGCCTCAGGCGTCATCGGGCATCAAGACAGGATACACCCTGGACGGAGTGCCAACCCATCGCAGGCATTCTAATGTTTAATATGTGTAATAACTGAAGCTCTCAGACCACATCATCATTGCTACCAAACGTGCACAATCGTGTACAGCTGTACTGGTGTTAATAATAAACTGCTTGGTAAGTGTATGACGAGAGTTCAGGAGCCCTCCTAGACTTTCCAGAATCTTTTCACACTTTCAGACTTCAAGGTACTTCAGAAATTATTACCCAGCCTTGTTCTTTTAGCAGATTAAGACTGCAGGGAGTAGAGAACCAGTTTCTGGGCTGAAGAGAAGGATGAAGTTTTCAAATTGCATAGGACCATCTTCTACTGTCTGTGGGGTGAAGAAAGGAGAGGGAGGTAGCATTAAAGGCAACCCATATCTCATGAAAGCACTTCGAAATTGAGGGCATTTAATTAACAGGACGTAAATGCAGTTCTGGCAGAATCTCTCTCTCTCTCTCTCTCTCTCTCTCTCTCTCTTGCTCTCTGTGCTTCCACTTTCATCTGCTTGTTTTGAACTCAGCAGGAGGCTGGAACTTGCAATGTCACTGAGAATGTAGTCATGGAATTGAAGAAACAGAAGAGAGACGGACTGAAATCGTGTTGTACGTAAGAGTCTTCTAGTAAACCATGTTAAATAACCTGGACAGCATCTTAGATACAGCAAAATGTTCACTATTTAAATCCATTAAGGAACGCAGAGTAGATTTTCATTTTCAAGTCATGCTACGCCACCATGCGAGTCAAAAAAAGGCTTGCTGAATGTTTACGAGGATTTCACATAGAATAATGCTCAAGCCAGAACAATCAGTAGTCTTCTTGTAGCAGAGCCACATAAGGTGACAATGGCTTAATGCCGAAATGTTGTATAGAGTAAGCATTACCTGATTGTGTACACCGGTAATATATTCTGTTGCATTTGTGTTGCCCTGTTTACCGCTCTTATGAGACCCGCCGATGACGTCACGCGACATCGCTTCACTTCCGGGTTCCCCCCCCCCCATATAAGGAAGCGGGCCGACGGCGTTCGAGGTGGCGAGGTTAATGGCGATTGGTGCACCAGCTGATACTGTAAGGAGGGTTCGCGGTTTCGGTGTGGATTATTCGGGGGTTGTTTAGCGCGGAGAGACTCATTGTGGAATATTCCTCCCTTTATCGGATTATTCACCGGTGAGGACACCCATCCACAAGCCGGACTTCCTATCACGTCACTACATCCGGTGAGATTGCGCCATATAAGGACATTTATACTCACCGAGGCCTTAAAGGACACTACACACCTACGCGCACACGCACACGCACACACCTCATTGCTTTGGTTTTTTGTGTGTATATATTTGTTTTTGTATATATTGGTAAATATAAATTTTGTATAATACACTTGGGTTGGTTTATATTGGTGTGTCTGTCTGTTTTCTGGTATAACAACTGTATTAGGGAGTGGTGCCCCATTTAATCGTGTACGGTTTAGGTGTGACTTACACGTGAACCGTTACATAGTGGTGGCCCGTACGGGGACGCTCCATTTATTTAGCATTTTTTTGTAATATTTTGTTTATTATTACTATTATTGCTATTATTTTTTGTATTGTTATTTTTTTACTATGGATTCAGAACAGACCACACCACTCACTGTTATAGATTCTGACGTGGTTAGTGGTAACAACACTCCTGTTAATGAACAAAACACTGCTAATGCCATTCCTGATGCAGATTTTACTGCAGGCCCATTTGTAACTAGACGTAATCCAACAGCTGAAATAACATCTATGCTTAGCTCTTTGTATATTTCTGATGGTGATGAGTCTGAGGATAATAATGAGGAAAGCTGTGTGATGAATGTTGAGTTGATACAAACAATGCAAACTGATATTGCGCAGCTTAAGGCGGATTTATTGGCCCTTAGCTCACAGGTACACTCGTTGAATCACGATTTCAAGCAGTCTGTTGAGAGTACCCTAAATCGGGAAACCAGTTTCAGGGAGGCAGTGGACGCTGGCTTAGCAGAGTTGCAGGAGGGTTTCCAGATGTCCCTGGAGAAGCTGGAAAGAGCGGTGACAGACTGTTTTCTAAGGAGGGATGCAAAATGGGAAAGTCAGATGAAGAAATTGCGACTGACAAGCACTCCCACCCTCGCCAGACTACAGGCCTACACTCCAGCTAGTTCTCCCGTTACACCCATCCACCTTCCCAAGACACCGGTTCCAGCTACCAGAGCTAAAGTGCCTCCACCCAAGCCTACCAATACCACCTATAGCATTGCGACTCCTACTGCCAGGCAACCCTCTAGTGAGCTTACCCCTCCGGCAGCAGCCAATATATCGTCCTTTTGTGCTCGTCCTCCCATCCGCCTGGAGTTTCCCACATTTGGTGATGCCTGTGAAACGGCAGATGTACTAAACTTCATCGAGCAATGTGAAAACTACTTGGACATCAGACCGCTCCCCAGTGTGGAACTAATTGGTACTCTGAGCACTGTATTGCGAGGATCGGCTTTGAGCTGGTGGAAGGCTGAAAAAACAAAGGTCACGGACTGGCAGTCTTTCAAAGAGGCTTTTATGGCGGCGTTCCTACCAGATGACTACCTCACGGAGGTGGAAGACAAACTCCGATCACTGGTACAGCAACCGCGACAACGCCTGAGAGACTTCGCCTATGACTACAGAGCCCTCTGCCTCAAGTGGAAGCCCGACATCACAGAGGACGAATTAGTGAGTCGTATCCTCAACAACATCAACCCGAGAGTTGCAGGCTGCCTGAGGGGAACGATAACCACCGTGGAACAACTGGTGAAGGTTGGGTCCATGGTGGAGAAGGATTGCCTTGGGGCAAAAGACTACTGGCAGAAGGTGGGGCTGAACGGGAAGGAAAGGAGCAGCAAGAGGCCGACTGATCGCTCTTCCCCCAAAAACCTGGCAGGGGTCTCCATCGCTCAACCCCAGGTGCTGTCATCACTTCTGCTGGTACCAGTAACGGTGAAAGGGAAAGAGGTGAGCGCTGTACTGGACACAGGGAGCACTTATACTCTAATGCAAGAGAACCTCTGGCTACAACTAACCGGAGAGACCCCCACAAGCACCTCACGGTCCACACAGAGATTCATCATGGCGGATGGAAAGATACACCAAGCGGTGGAGAAAAGGACGGTCAGCTATAAATGGCATGAAAAGGAGTGTGGAGTAGACACTTACATAATGAAGGATGCCCACCTGGCCTTCCCACTTATAGCGGGGTTGGACTTTCTAACGGCTACCGGAGCCATCCTAGAGGTGGGACGATGCCGGTATGCTCTCGACACAGAAAAGGGTTACATATACCACCCCTTCCTTCCATCCCATGGCCTTCCCGGGCTGAACACCATGACCGCCCCTACGCCGTCTGATCCAACAGCTGTACTGAGTCTGTACTACGCCTTACCTCCCACGTTGCTCCACCCAGCATTAGCTCCCCTGCATCCTGTTATTAACCCTACCTGGGACACTGGAAATCAGGAGGAGCTGCAAAGGTTGATGTCCAACTGGCCTCACACCACCTCCGGTAACCTGGGAAAAACCGCAGTGGTTCGACACAACATTCACATGACCGACAACATCCCCATTAAGTCCAGAGCATACAGAGTCTCTCCTTTCAAGAAACAGATCATTGAAGACCAAGTCGACCAGATGCTCAAAGACCACATTATTGAGCCTTCTTTCTCTCCATGGTCATCCCCAGTAGTCCTCGTGCCTAAACCTGATGGTTCCCACAGGTTCTGTGTGGACTATCGCCGGCTAAACAGCAAGACCATTCCTGATGCCTATCCAATGCCGCTCATCCACGACATCTTGGAATCCATGGAAGGCGCCTCCTGGTTCAGCACTTTGGATTTGCAATCGGGTTACTGGCAAGTGGAAATGGAGAAGGAGAGCAAAGAAAAAACTGCTTTTATCACCACCAAGGGGCTGTACCAATTCCGCTCCATGCCATTTGGGCTTAAGAACGCGGCTGCCACATTCCAGAGGCTCATGGAGAAGGTCCTGGCTGATCTAAGGGGGAAGATCTGCTTCGTATACATTGATGACATCATAGTATACTCGCCATCCTTGAAACACCATTCTCAACATCTAAATGCCATATTACAAAGACTGAGTCAAGCTAACCTTACATTGAATATGAAGAAATGTCATTTCTTCAAACGACAGCTGAAATTTCTGGGCCATATCGTCTCTGAGAGGGGAGTGGAGGTCGACCCAGAAAAAACGCTGGCCGTTGCACACTATCCCTCCCCTGCTGACCTCAAGGCACTGCAACGTTTTCTGGGTTTGGCTGGCTGGTACCATAAATTCATCCCTCACTTTGCAGATATCACTGCTCCATTGAATCGACTAAAAAAGAAAGGAGTGAAGTGGGAATGGACCCCTGAATGCCAGAAAGCTATGGATGACTTGAAACAGGCCTTACAAAACCCACCCGTTCTGGTGCAGCCTGACCTCAACCTACCATTCCAAGTCCATACAGATGCCAGCGACGTTGGCCTGGGAGCGATACTTAGCCAGAGTTCCGCGGAAGGAGAGAAGGTGGTGGCCTATGCCTCGAGGACCCTAAGAGGAGCAGAGTTGAATTACTCCACCTCAGAAAAAGAGTGTTTAGCCGTGGTCTGGGCTGTGGAAAAATGGAGACATTACCTGGAAGGAAGGCAGTGTGACATTTTTACAGATCATGCAGCTCTGGCTTGGGCCTTCAACTGCCCCAAGACCTCCTCACGTCTGACCCGCTGGACGCTCCGCCTACAACAGTTCTGCTTCCAGGTACACCACAGGAAAGGCTGTCTTAACCTAGGGCCTGATGCATTGTCCAGAGCTTACCTACCTGGAAAGGCTAAAGAGGTACCCTGTCTAGTCATGTCACCTCTCAGATATACCTCCGACATCCCTCACACCCTAGACGAAATAGCTACTGCACAAGGCAGCGACAGTAACATCCCCCATCTACAAGCAGATAGCAAAGACAGAAAGGTCCAGGGTAAGCAAATCTCCTTTGAGGTCCACCAGGGGGTGTTATACCGCCGGATTCCTTTGAAGAACCAGGGGGAGAAGTTCCAGTTGGTGGTCCCTCAATCATTAGTACCTGGTTTCCTGCACTACTTCCATGACAACCCTTTAGGAGGACACCTGGGTAGGCTGAAAACTCTGCTAAGGCTGTTGGATGTAGCTTGGTGGCCTTCTGTCCGGAAAGACGTCTGGCAGTACGTCAAGGGCTGTGAGGTGTGTCAGAAATACAAGCCAGAAAACTCAAAACCCAGCGGCTTTCTGCAAAGCACCCAGGTCCAAGAACCAGGCCACATGCTGGGGATGGATTTAATGGGGCCCTTCCCAGTGAGCAAGAAGCAGAATACTTACCTCCTGGTAATAGTGGACTATTTCACTAAGTGGGTAGAGATGTTTCCCCTTAGAGATGGTAAAACTCAGAAATTAATCAAAATTCTCAGGGAAGACATATTTACCCGTTGGGGGGTTCCCAAATATCTGGTATCGGACCGAGGGCCTCAATTCACCTCCTGTGTCCTCTCTGAACTCTGTAAGGCCTGGGGAAGCATCCAGAAACTCACCACCAGCTATCACCCACAAACTAATCTAACTGAGAGGATAAACCGGACATTAAAAACAATGATTGCCTCCTATGTGGGAATATACCACCAAAACTGGGACCAGTGGTTACCTGAGTTCCGCTTTGCCCTTAACACGGCCCATCAAGAGACCACCGGCAAAACACCAGCAGAGCTCATGATTGGCCGGCAGTTACAAGGTCCGCTGGAACGGCTTATCCATAAACCACCTTCACCCGACCAAGCCGCATACAACATGATTGAAAGGCAAACCATCATGGCAGAGGAGGTAAAGCGTAGAGTGGCAGCACAACAATCTAGACACGCTAGATATTATAATGCTCGACGGAAGGATGCGCAGTTCCAGCCGGGCGATCTAGTCTGGATTAAAACGCACCCACTCTCTTCGGCCTCAAATAAATTCTCTGCTAAGCTAGCGCCCAAGTGGGAGGGACCAGCTGAAATTAAAAAAAGAATGGGGCCAGTAAATTACACAGTCTGTTGCGGAAACCCACCTAAAAACGAAATTGTAAATGTGGTTAACCTAAAACGTTGGTATGGACGCTCTCCTTCGGCGCCGATGGCTGGGGGGGGGGGGTCTATGTAGCAGAGCCACATAAGGTGACAATGGCTTAATGCCGAAATGTTGTATAGAGTAAGCATTACCTGATTGTGTACACCGGTAATATATTCTGTTGCATTTGTGTTGCCCTGTTTACCGCTCTTATGAGACCCGCCGATGACGTCACGCGACATCGCTTCACTTCCGGGTTCCCCCCCCCCATATAAGGAAGCGGGCCGACGGCGTTCGAGGTGGCGAGGTTAATGGCGATTGGTGCACCAGCTGATACTGTAAGGAGGGTTCGCGGTTTCGGTGTGGATTATTCGGGGGTTGTTTAGCGCGGAGAGACTCATTGTGGAATATTCCTCCCTTTATCGGATTATTCACCGGTGAGGACACCCATCCACAAGCCGGACTTCCTATCACGTCACTACATCCGGTGAGATTGCGCCATATAAGGACATTTATACTCACCGAGGCCTTAAAGGACACTACACACCTACGCGCACACGCACACGCACACACCTCATTGCTTTGGTTTTTTGTGTGTATATATTTGTTTTTGTATATATTGGTAAATATAAATTTTGTATAATACACTTGGGTTGGTTTATATTGGTGTGTCTGTCTGTTTTCTGGTATAACAACTGTATTAGGGAGTGGTGCCCCATTTAATCGTGTACGGTTTAGGTGTGACTTACACGTGAACCGTTACATTCTGACAGCAACACACGGAGTGAAACAACAAACACAGACTGAAAAGAAACGATGACAAAGGAAACCATAAGAATGGAGAACAAGGAGCGCAGCTTTTTGATGTATGATTTAAAGGCTTCACCTGTTTATTTTTTTTTTGCCCATAAGTGCTTTAAAATGAATTTCATATTCAGGGTCCTAGAGCAGACAGAGAGAATATTCCTTAATGAATAAATGTTATAAAAGATGGCTTGGAATGGAAAAAGAAGAAATCTTCAGCTGTCTAACAAAAGTCTAGATGTTTCCTCCTATGATGGACTGATATTTGGAGCGGTCCATTATTCTTACTAACTCCCATACAGCCGCTGTTTCAGTTCCAGCTGAAGAGACGTAGCCATGTACAGTAGTATGATGCTGCCACCACCATGCTTCATTGTGGGTATGGTGTTTTATTGATGATAAGCTGTAACCAAATATCATGCTTTAAAATTATGCCACAAAGTTCTACTCTATCTTCCGCTGATGAGACTGTAACACATTTTGCTTCAGGATTTGACAACATTTAGGATGTTTTTTCATAAGAAAGACTCCCATCTACTGTAGTCACCCCACCCGATGTGAAGATTGCAGGGGATTGTTGTCACATGCAGGGAGTGAAGAGTACTTGCCAGATATTCCTTCATCTCCTTTAATATTGCAGTCGGTCTCTTGGCAGCCTCTGTGATACGTTTTCATCTTGTCCTTTCATCAGCTGTAAAGGGACTATATGCTCTTGGTAATGCCACTGCGGTCCTTCATTTTCACCACTTGTTGAGGACGGCCATGGTGTTCCATGGTACGTGTCATGTTTTGAAAATTCTTTTGTAACCCTTCAAAGATCTTTACTAATATTTCATCAGAATCACTTCACTGATGACAAGTACGTGATTTTTTTTGTACGTTATCCATCCATCCATCCATCCATCCATCCATCCATCCATCCATTACGACTATGATAGAGAATACTCTTAAAAATGAATGTCAGCTACACAGCTCCCCAGGTCTTACAACACATCTTTTTATATATTTTATGTATGACTACAATATAACGGCTATCTATCTTCACACAGATTCATTCCTAAATCATACATTAATGAGAGAAAAATGAACTGATGCCTAAAGCCAACAGCTTACTGAAAGGTCAAGCTGTCAGATGAGAGGAGGCTGTGAATGAATTAGCCTCAGTGATATGATTCATACATCAATTATTTCATTCATAGTCAATATTTTTCCTGCCATGTTACATGTCACGTCTTTGTATAACGCATGGCAAAATCTCACCGCAAAAAGCCTACAGTATTTAATGCAGTATTCTACATGAACCAGACTTAAGGAACTTAGTCATATAGTTTATACATGAGTGAGAGAGAGAGAGAGAGAGAGAGAGAGAGAGAGAGAGAGAGAGAGAGAGAGATGCTTGTTTTACAGGGTCACTCTCTCAAAGGTGTATTATATCATATAATTCTAGATTTAATTCTAGATTTGTTTCTCTAAACAAAATAAATATCCTACTCCTACTATTTCAAGGTAACCATGGTGACTTAGATGGTTAACAAGTTTGCACCTCAAGGGATAGGGGTTCGATTCCCGTCTCAATCCCTGTATGAGTGGTGTTTAATATTAGACAACAGTGTATGTTAAGTTCCAATACCAGGTTCCAATGGCATGCATTGCAGGTTGATTAGCATGTCTAAATTGTCTACAGGCTGTGTGATTTCACCCTGTGATGAGTTTGCACCCAATCCAGGGTGTCCCCATATTGTGCATTAAGTAAAACCATACAACAGAGATTGTGCTAAGCAGAAGCCATTTTTGAGATCTGATCTGAACACTTAACTACCCAAAATACTGCATAAAGTACGAGAGATTGTGCCCGGTGTTGGATTGGCACCCTATCTGCGGTGTCCAAACGTCTTGTGCCCCAAGTGGCCAAAGTGGGATAGATTCTAGGTTCCCTGTGACCATCTGTAGAATAAGCAGTAATGAAATGATGGATGCATAAATCAGATGGGTTGCAACTCCTGACTTTATAATGATTCATAGGATCTTATGCATTAGCGCTTTAAAATTGTGCCTTAACGATGAATCTGAAGAAAATCAACCTGAATCTAGTTTATTTAATATGAGGTACTTTGGATACGTTCCTCAGGGTACTTTGGATTGCTCCTCCAGTCCAAAGGCAGGTATGGTAAGCTGATTAGCCTCTCAGTTGTCTGTAGTGTGTGAATGTGTGATTCACACATTGTCGCGCCCCAAGGCTCCTGGTATAGGCGCCAGGTTAAGATTATAACATTATTATTTAACATTTCTTCTAATTCCCAATTTTGCATTTTCCCATTTACAACTTTAATACCTTTAATCACTTTATAACCATCCATTTACTCAAAATAACCAGTTTCTTTTTTTTTTTATTATGAGATACAGTAGAGCTGGGTGACGAATTAAGAAAGAGGTAACAACAATGCTTTAATAAGGGCCACTGGTGCCTGCCAGAATTTTTTTAATATGCCTTGGCATTGATTCCAATGAAGTGATAAACGTCCTTCTTCCGAAAAGATATTCACATATTTAATTTATTTACATTTATCAAGTCAGCCATCCACAGGACAATACTGAGACAATAGTAAGGGCAGTAGAGCTAACCTATAGAGTATGGCTTAACACATATGTTAAAAGCTGGTGTTGTCTGATTTGAGTTTAAAAACAGAGGTCTGACCAAGAGGAAAATATGTATAAAGACAAGACAAGGGAACCAAAAACAGACTCCCGTGAAGCACCATAATGAACGTCATAGTTGGTTCATTCGAAGTCTCATTGACAGTTACAGGAATCGTCTGACTGCAATGAATTCCTCAAAACGTTGTGCAACAAAATATTAAGTTAGTGGTACCATCATTTGTGTCTAGGCCTGTTCCATGAGTTTATTTTTTTTAAATAATTCCGTTGAAGCATGGTTGAAAAGCAATGTCTGACTTTCATTGGTTAACATTCAGAGAATTTTTATTTATTATTACTTTTGTCAGATTAAAAGTTTTTTCTGTGACCATTGTGAGTTTTTCTTTTATTGACCGAAGGGTACCAACAATTTTGTCCACGTATGTATTCTCAGCACAGATCGCAGAAAAATCTAGTAATATGAGTTGTGTCTAACTTCATCTGAAAAAAAAAAGTTCTTACTGATCTAGGTGACAGATGTCTACTTCTTTAAGCACAACTTTTCTGTCATTTTTTATCCAAAAATAAAACGTGCAATTTATTATCAAGGATATTATTAAAAAATGAATGGACATCTCCGAAGGGGTCCGGATCATTTTTCTTCATTAATGGTCTAACAGTAGCAATCTGGAGTGAAGCTGGTAGCAAGTACAGAGCTGCAAAGGCTATTTATTAAAACACAATTTTAACAATGGAATGTAGCAACATAACACAATTATACAGCAATTTACCAAGTGAAAATGTTGCGGAATTTGAATGATAGGTCACCAAAGACAGTTTGGTTTCTTTTTATATATATATATATATATATATATATATATATATATATATATATATATATATATATATATATATATATATATAAAGGCTTAACATTTAAGTAAACTGGGGAATTATGGCAATATATCTCTTTGTATTTGTATTTAGGTTGGACTTTATTGACTTAAAAGCTTGTGTAGCCAAAGACAGTGTTTGAGGCATTTAGAACTCCTCAAACGAACACCTTCGAAATATGTCCCAGTTTTCTACAAAATGACTTTATTCGATTCATTTCAACAGAGCTTTTAACAATTCCCATTGTCCCAAAGCAGCTTTATTCATTCATTCATTCATTTTCTACCGCTTATCCGAACTACAGTACCTCAGGTCACGGGGAGCCTGTGCCTATCTCAGGCGTCATCGGGCATCAAGGGAGGATACACCCTGGACGGAGTGCCAACCCATCGCAGGGTACACACACACACACACACACACACACACACACAAACTATGGACAATTTTTCAGAGATGCCAATCAACCTACCCTGCATGTCTTTGGACCAGGGGAGGAAACCGAAATACACGAGGCACGGGAAGAACATGCAAACACCACAGACACACAAGGCGGAGGCGGGAATCGAACCCCGACCCTAGAGGTGTGAGGCAAGTGTGCTAACCACTAAGCCACCATGCCCCCCTTAAAGCAGCTTTAAAGAAAAAAAAAGAAAGAAATGAATACATATATAAACATTTAAAGTTTAAAGTTCATTTAAATATATTAATTTAAAATGTAAAATTTGATATATTTCTAACATCTATCCCTAATGAACGAGCTGGAGGTGACGGTGGCAAAAAAGGAAAAACTTCCTGAGATGATATGAGGAAGAAACCTTGAGGGGAACCTCATCCTCATTTGGATGACACTAAACAGTAAATAATGTAAATGTAAATAATGTCAATTCTACAACAGTTAATAGTTTATAATATAATGCTTCATTTTTATAGGTTCTAGGATGCACTCATTTATTTGAAAGACTTGCAGTTTGCAAGGATTCTGTTTTTTTCATACTGAAGCTGTTCATTGGTGTGACATTGTGGATAAGAACAACATGGCCATTTATTGCACTGGTGTGGTCACTCCCAGTTCAGTGCACGAGTGAAACAGACTCCCAGAACAGTATACGTTAGTTGTTGCTGAGTGAAAGCTGTGCTCTGCAGAGTAGAAATCAGTACATTAACAGCGGTCCCATTAGACCTTGCAGACTGTACGCCAATTTCAGCTATGGCTTTAGGGAGTATGATTTGAGTCGAGCAGCATGTCTGCATGGTCACTATGAGTGGACTCCTTCTTGCGCTGACCTGAGTCTGCTGCACCAGAAGTCCTGTAATTTTATTGTTCACACATCTAAGGTCTGTTCTGATCGAGGCACGTTCCTGCGGTCCAGACTTAAAGTAGCAAGGCAAAAAGGCATAAATGCAGTTAAAGAAATGATGAAATAAAGCAATAAATCAATTATTATATGATTAACAATATTAATTAACACTCATTAACGATAAATTAAATAAATGAAAATAAATCACTAAATACATAAAAAATAAATGAATACATTTATTACTACAACTACTTATATTATTAATTATTATGATTATTGTTTTTATATAATAATAATAATAATAATAATAATAATAATAATAATAATAATAATAATAATAATAATAATCAGCACCAGAAATTTGATAGATAGATAGATAGATAGATAGATAGATAGATAGATAGATAGATAGATAGATAGATAGATAGATAGATAGATAGATGCTGAAAATGAAAAAAATCTATTTAATACATAAAACATTCATGCTATGCTTGGAATAAACACAGAACTACATTACCCATCAGCCCCAGCATATACAGTAATTAGGTTACATGTCCTACTCATTCACACCTGTTTTCTATTATTATTATTATTATTAGTAGTAGTAGTAGTAGTAGTAGTAGTAGTAGTAGTAGTAGTAGTAGTATTGTAGTAGCATTCACAGCAATAAAATAAACTAAAAAAAAAGGCATACAAAAACTATAAACATGATGTTTGCAGCTGTATTCAAGGTAACTGGCTACTACATTTAGAAAAAAGAACAGGCTCCAGGGATCAGTGAGCTATTTGCTTCACCTAATCATCACTGACCACCAGGTTTAGGCCCAAAGCAGATCTCAGAACACAACAGACCGCACTGCATACACAATCCAGCTACACAATGACCTAAAACCTCTGAATTCTATGTCAAAATCCCAAAAGTCTATGCTGTCATTCTCTAATCAATGCAATTAACCAAACACACACTTCCCAAAGTCAATATATTCTGTCTCCGGTGTAAAGTCTTTTCTTGTTGAGTTCCATAAAGTTATATAGATAAAAAAAAGCATCCGGTTCTTCAAGGATTTGCATCAGCAGGTTCATCTTTCTTTAATAAATCTTTTCTTCAGTGTTACATGCCCATGAGCCCTGTCTACTTTAAAAAAGTCTCAACATAAATTTCAATTAACATGGGGAATGTGTTCCTTTTAACATTTTAACATTTGAAAAGGTTTGAACAAGACAGAGTCGCTTTCTGAATTTTCACAAATATTACATTTCGGTAAAGATAGATCATTTATTAAGCTGACTTATTAACATGCATGAGCTGGAAGCACTGTGCCGCAATTAGTTAACGGCGTATATTGTACATAACAGCTATAATTATGTTGTGCACTTTAACACTGATTTACAACTACTTACATAGAGTAATTATGCCTGATGGATGTCAAACCACATTTCTGATCAAACTAAGAGAGCAGAACCACAACGACAATTCAAAACCTTTACTGATAGACAACCTCAGCAACATGCCAAACTTACAGCTGCGAGAGCTTCCAATCGATTTATCCAGATTAGTGCTTTCTCTATGGAATCTTGTCATGTTTGACATCCTGTCAGAAAATGTTTTCTTGATTACTCATAGCTGTAGAAAATCCAGTGAATAATAAGCAGTAACTGACAGTCATCGATGATACACACTGAGGATTTAAAGGATTAGCAACACCTGATTCATTTTTTTAGTTAATAATGATTTATCAATTCATTCATTTAACTTCCAGTTTATTTACAAAAAGGTTTTAAAAAGTTTTTTTTCCCCCTAAATTACTTAAACATTGCATCTTTACTAAATCGATTCATATAATACTTTCTGTGATTAATTACCACTAGCAAATGGAACGAATAATTAAGTACTTAATTAATGTATTAATGAATGATCAAATAAAACATTGTAAACAATCATATACAATTGTTAATGATTAAAAGGCAATTTCTCACATTTGTGACTTGTTAGAACTAATAAACAACTGCTATTAGAATAAACGTCATTAAAATGTTTTCTGACATTTCTATGAATTATAAAATTAATTGAACTGAGGTCGAACTATTGTGCCTTGTTAGCCGATATTATTAAATATTACAACAAACTTATAAATAATTGATGCATTTTTAATTATAGTAACGCATCATAGATGTAATAATGTATTAAATGTCAGTTCATGCCACTTTTGAGCCCATGATCAAGGCCCCTAACCCTCTCTCTCTCGATGGTCTCTAGGACACAGGGAAGCTAGAGTAATTCAAATAACTACTATTTACAACCAAGACGATAAGCAAAGCAAAATCTCAGAATGCACAACAACCTGAATATTCTAAGAGATGTGCTATAGTGTGCACTAGTTCTCTGAAACTGGAGTGCAGTAGATTTTACGGGGAAAAAATACTTTTTTAGGTGTTTTCTGCACAAATTCTGCTCAACAGATGGTTTTTTTTTCACTGCTGTATTTTTATTTATTTCCTTTTTTTTGGATGCTTCTTTTCTTCATTTCTTCAAATTTACTACCCACAGTTCTGTCTTTCTAAGAAACATTGCCACGGTCCACATTGAGTTTATTCTTTATAAATGACACTCAAGCTATTCCAGAAATACACATGCAATCTATTAAATTGCAGTCGCAAACTACTAGCCTAGATCTTTCAACAGATTAAAACCTGAAACTTTTATGCAGCACAATACTTCGTCCGACCCACTCACTTGGCTCGAAAATAAAAAATTGACAACTTGATGTGCTTGCACTTTTCAAAACTTATTCTATTTGATGTCCAGGTCAGTGTAGGAGTAAATTTGGTCCCAGTGTACCGGTCAAACTTCCTCTCAAAATCCCATGTGACTCTAACTGGAAGCATGGTGCGGGGACAGAATGAGGACAGTCGCTGAAGGCTGGGAACATAAATACTTGCACCCAGCACTGTGCATCAGTCTTTTTCCACTGAAGTAAATCTTCCAACGTATACATTAATGACATGTAGTCATGTTTTTTTGAATACGTATCAAGAGACTGCTCCATAGCATCTACGGACTGAAGCTTCTTGTAGGTAATCAAATCAAAGTGTAGACATGTTTATGCACAATGCAACTTCCAGCTACTCCGGTGTATAGCCAGGGCAGTGGCGTCAATGCCGAAGGAAGGCCATTTGCATATGAAACGGTGGGATGCAGGATGATGGATCGTGGGAGTCCAGCCCTCGTAGCCGGAGGGTACAGGGAAATGGGGAAGCTCATCCAGTCAGGAGTGGCTATTTACACTTCAAACAATATCATTACAAAAATAAAACAAAACAGAGCGAGTAGGAGAAAGTTCTTTTGAAGTGTTTTGTGCCATCTGGTCTTGACAAAACACCCACAATCGGCAAAACTTTCGCTTTGTGATGTCTGAAACTGATGACAACTCTATTTTGCTCGTTCTCACCAAGTCTCCAGTGTCTCTAAGCAGACGGTGGCTTGTCACTACTGATTTGACTAAATAGACCCATTACAGCCCTCTGAGGCAAGGAAGGCAGATTTAGGGCACTGCTTTTTTGGCAATTTTGGACACTGTACCTGTTAGCCCTAAAGGACTACATAAGAAAGAGCTAATATATTTATTTAAAGTGAAAAAAATAATGGTCAGGTAATGGCATAGTGTCTCCATTTCCACCATTAAATCATCATTAAGCAGCACTCAACTCTGAGATCTAGAGTGGTATGAACGAATATGGAGCTTTTGGCTCTTTTCCCAGACTCTGGCAGCCGGTGTCGTCCCAAACCCATCGGCTCTACTGTCACTGCCATTGAGTTCAACAACAAAAAGTCTGCTTTGGCAGGGGCTAAACGGTGAACTGAGAGGGAAAAAAATGTCACAAGGCCACTAACAAACAAAGAACCATGAAATGCAGTGACAGCCGTTATTTGGCTGAAAAGGATGCAATTAATTTCAGTGTTCTCTTGATTGTGTTTCAGGGTCAGCTATATAGCATTTCAATTCATTTTAGATCCTCTTGAATGTGTCATTTCCTGTGAATCTGTTTCAAATGAAGTAACTAATAGAAAGTCAATCAGGGAGACTAAAAGAAATGAGAAATAAAGTACATTTCTTTGGACAAAATATAAAAAAAATTAGCTGTCACAAAGATTGGTTTTGTGAACGGGGTGTAAATCCGTATCTGACTAATGTTCTAAACAATTGAAGCTGTAACATGAATTGAGATTTATTCCAAAAGAGTGTGTGACATAGGCTTTATTTCATAGTGCACCACCCTATGCCATGTTGTAGTAAAAAATAGTTGTCAGGACCACTTGTCAAATGAGAATAGATTAGATGATAGCAAACAGTTAGTTTTGGTGGTATGGTTCTGTTCGGGGCAGGAATCCGCGCGCCCGTCCGTGCGGGACAGCAACAACTAGAAAATATCCGTGCGGGACAGCAACAACTAGAAAATAGAATAGACCCCCACGATAACAGAACCATTGCTCATGCATAGAGTTTTTTGGGTTTTTTTGCAAAAATAAATGAATAATGAATAAATAGAGAGCGGGAGAGAGAGAAAATAAGTGGAGATTTAAGACATAAACTGGTACAATGAACACAGGTTCCGGCATGGTGGAGTTGGGGTTGGAGGAGGGAGTTTAAGTCGCAGCAGCAGCGACGCACTGGAAAGCAGCTCAATGAATGGGAATTTAAATGGTCGGGTAATATGGATGACGTAACCGGATTGGTGCGCGTCGTGGACTGCTGATTAACAGCTGACGCACGCTTGACGACATGGCCTGCCAGAACTAACGCAAAGCTTATTTGTGAGAAGTGTGTTCACACTAAATAGTCCAAGAAGACGAAGAAGTGTACTTTATGTACTCGGATGATGCACTTTGCTTACGTGGGATGTGGTAGCTCAGTGGTTAAGGTGTTGGGCTACTGATTGGAAGGTCATGGGTTTGAACCCCAGGTCCACCAAGCTGCCACTGCTGAGACCCTGAGCAAGGACCTTAACCCTCAGTTGCTCAGTTGTAAGTCACTCTGGATAAGGATT
Organism: Tachysurus fulvidraco; assembly: GCF_022655615.1. Classification (NCBI taxonomy): domain Eukaryota; kingdom Metazoa; phylum Chordata; class Actinopteri; order Siluriformes; family Bagridae; genus Tachysurus; species Tachysurus fulvidraco. The sequence continues at coordinate 19,325,686 of NC_062529.1, forward strand.
TAGTGTCTGCTAAATGCCGTAAATGTAGAGAAACAGGGGTGAGGCTCCCAGGATAAGAGAAGAATATTAAAGATGACCTATGACACCATTGGACAAGACATCAGGACAATTGCTTATACTTAAAGTTAGTTAAAAACAAGTGTAAATTCCTTCTTATGCCATGTTTTACCCAGGTGTACAGTACTTAAGGCTTTTAATGTTCCCAGATAATAACCCCCGGTCCTATATGTCAGAGCTATAATGTCGAGAATGAAGAAAGCAGGAAGTGCTAAAAGGGTCTGAAAGTGTGCAAGAGATGAAAAAAAACTTAAAGAGTCTGCTCAAAGAGATATATTATAATGTATATGCTGTACTGTAAACCAGAGAGAGAGAGAGAGCAGTGAATGGAATGTGTGATGCCAGCCTTGGGGGCTGTGCCAGATTGGTTAGTTTCTGTTATGAGGGACCTTTAAGCTCAAAAGACCCCGACCTACTACTTCACTCTCATATATTCCTCTGAGGAAGCTTATGAGTCGTTTAAAGTTTTATGGAAGTGAATTATTGAGTTTTAAAAGTCTATAGCAGTCATATGGGAAGTCTATTAACCTTGGGACCTGAATGCCGACAGCGTCGTTCCTGTCCAAACAATCTGGAATCATTCCATTCACACTGTTTCTGTGCTTGACCATAATGGAGCTCTATCCATCATGTGGATCAATCGGAATTCTGGAAGGAATACGTGGCTAATAATAAAGAAAGTGTGATTGAGCACAGTTATTTGACCTTGCATCGTAATTGCATCACATATATTTAGAACTGGAACAACTACAGTAGCTAATTCCAAACACTGGGTTCATATATTGTTCTACCTGCCATTATAAAGAAAGAAAAGCTGGGGGAAGGATAGCAATCCCCCTGAGAAAGACTTTCACTTGTCCTCCTACCTCACCCTCGTCATCTCCACCGGTATGTGCCTTACCTTAGGAAATAATATATATAGAGGTAGTAAAAAAATGCTGTGTAGTACACAAAGGTTACAAAGAACTAGAGCATTTTTCGACAAGTCCTTCATTTGCTACGCTAGTAAAGTGCTTTTGAGCCTGAGGTGGAATTTTGAGTCGAAACCTAAAGTGATTGATCATGCAATTGTTTGAATTATTGTTTGCCATTTTTTTTATCAAGTAGTAAAATAGATTTTTATTGTCTTCACAACAATATACAGTACATACGCACTGCACAGTAGGACAAAACGGTGTTTCTGTTGGACCCGAGGTGTAAGATTTATATATACAAGATACACAGTGCTGACGAGACGTAAATAAAGTACAACAGGAACAAAATGCACACGAGAAGGTTGGGATGATGAAACAGTGAAGGTGTGTAGAGCAAAACCCCAAGTATAATCTTGCCAATAAGACATTACAGTAACTAAGAGGTCTTCAGCTAGAATGGAAACTTAATATAAAGTGTAAAATGTGCAACAATGGTTGTGATAGTTATCTAAAAGGAATGGAGTTAAAAGGACAGTCCAGTACAGTAACGAGTCTGTAAAGTCAAGGTCTTTGTGTGCTGTAAAGCTATTGATTTCATTTGTCTGCACAGTTGGGTGGAAGGTGATACTTGTTGATGTATTTGGAGGGGGCAGAACAATGTTCAGGAGACTGGGGGTACAAGCTGTCACTCTAACTGTCAGTCCTTAAACGATTGCTACAGAACCTTCTTCCAGAATTGCATAGGGGCAAATAGATTGTTAGACCGGTGAAAGGTATCGTCCGTAATGCCCGAAGCCTTGCAAATGCTAGCAGAGAGGCAAGAGGAAGAGCACTGATGTGTTCAGCTGTCAGGACTATCCTCTGCAGGGACTCGGAAATGGTCCAATTTCCAAACCAGACAGTGATGCATCTAGACTCTTTATGGTGCCTCAGTAGAATGTGGAGAGGATGAGTGGGTTGGGGATAGGGTCGGTTGGGGTGGTGTGGATGGGTGTGTGAGGCTGCTTGGGTGTTTGTCTTGCTTGTCAAAATGAGGTCTTCCGTGATGAGGACACAACGGAATGTGGGATAGTGCTCAGCACTCTTCCCACTGTCGGGCTACAGTTACTACTTCAGGACAACCTGATGTCAACAATTATCTCTTTTGTTTTTGCTACGTTTAGAGACAGATTGTTGTTCTGGAACTAAACCCTGGGCCAATCCACTTTCTCTCTGTGTAACATCTCGTCACTGATGTCACTGATGATACCGACTACTGTGGTGTTGTCTAGTGAACTTGATGACGTGCTTTGAGCTGAATCTGCCAGTGCAGTTGTGTGTGCACTCATGGGTTACTTCATATTATTTCTCCTGTAGCAACAACTTGTTGAATTTATTGCTTCTGAAGAGCCTCTTACTAAGGAAAGGAGAAATACTTCATTTTGATTGTGCAAAAGTACTTAACTAAATGATCAGCCTGTTGCTCCTGTTGGTTTTCAGGATGTTCCGCTGATTGCATTTCTTACAGAAAAAAATAGAAAATATCTTCTGATGATGAGCTAGGGCCTGTGATTTTAGTGGTTTTACTAATATATTTGCATGGAAAACATCTTGAATGATTACATGCTTCAATACAAGAGATTTTATTTGGCAGACCATTTAATTCACTTTTGACACGTTTTTTGACAAAACTTATAAGAAGAAGCTAACTCTGACTAGCTTTATAATAGCTAATACAGTGCATAGAACAAAGCGATTGTCTTTTATTTACCCAAGCATTACTTATAGAATCAACAACACCCCACCTAACCCCCAAACTTGTCAAAAATATATGACTCATAGAAAAAGATTCTAAATATGAAAATGATTCTACTGTCAAATGGTCTTTAGCTTTCCTCTAATGGTACGTTATTTATTTGCTTTCTCATGTCCTCATCCAAAGTATCATGATGTATCATGATGGGGGACTCGAGTCATATGACTTGACTCGAGTCAGACTTAGGTCGCAAATTTGAGACTTGAGACTTGCTTGACAAATATTAAAAAAAGACTCGAATTGACTTCGACTTGACATTCATGACTTGAAACTTGACTCAGACTTGAGTTGAATGATTCAGAGAAGGGGGACTCGACTTGACTCGAGACAGACTTAAGTCACAAATTTGAGACTTGAGACTTGACAAATATTTAAAAAAAAAATTTGACTTGACTTTGACTTGACATTCATGACTTGAGACTTACTTGTGACTTGCACGTGTTACTTACTCCCACCTCTGTTATGAGTATTCCAATTGTTCTGATCTACTTTTTCTTTATTCTTTTCATAACGGAATTTTTCATAACTCAACCCCCCCCCCACCCCTTTCCCCCCAAAAGTGTCAAAAATGCCAGAAGACTGACAGTGACTAGCACGCTAGCAAAACTAAAGCACAAGCAGTATACACAGAGAGAAAGCTGATACCTTTTTTCTTTTTCTTTCTTTCTTTCCTTTTTTTTTTACATATGATAAGAGTTTGAAATACAAAAATACAGAGAAACACAGATCCACGCAAACAGCTCCTGTCGCTCACTAGCCTGCTATCACGAGTTGTCTTGTAAACAGCTTCACGACTGGGTAACAATACAAATTCCAAAACAAGGCTAAATGTATTCACTACCTTCCTACTGAATTATATAATAAATAAATGCCTCTAAATCTTATTTCAACCCCTTACTACCAGCAGTATAGTAACTCTTAAGCTACATAAAATAAACGCCCCACAATAAAGATGAGAACAATTTATTAAACTTGAACGGATGTAGTCTATAATTGGATCTCTCCTATGTGAATAAAAACAACAACAGCAACAACAACAACAACAACAACCTGGTGATAGCTATAAAACAAAACAATTACAGCATATTAGAATTGTATTTAATATATGTATTTACACAGTGTAGGTTGCAGGTTGGGTATAAAGTGTAGGATTCCCCTGAAGACAGACTCTGATTGTGATTGAACTGAAAAATACAAACTTCCTAAATTACACACAGGCTTAGTAAAACCAATTATAAAGGTCTGAAGAGTTTCGTGATATATCGTTAAAGCTTAAAAATTCATTTTGAGGCATTAAATCCAAAGTCTCGAATAAGCAACTTAATCATTAGAGGGATCTAATATATGAAGGTTAGACTGAACAAAGAAATAAAAGCACACACAATAAACAGGGTAGATACTCGGACTGAAGCCACACGTGTCACCCAACCCTTATACCCACACAGCAGATATAACGTTTGTATAATATTAATCTTTCTATAATATTAAACTTTTTGTATTATGGTTATTATGTTCCATAAAGCTGCTCTGACACAATGTCCATTGTCAAAAGCGCTATACAAATAAATTGAATTTGACATAAGCACGGATGCAGGTTTCTGCCTTTAAGAGAATTATGTATAATTTCTATTTATGACCTTTGACGCTAAGTGCTCAGTGGGGATTTAATGACTCTGTCTCTAAATGCTGTTGCATTCATGTGTTAGCTGCTGGGAATAAATGTCAAGCTAATCTTGTGACACAGAATTCGGCAGCAGCCTACATCTTAGCTGCTGAGGTGCTGAGGTGTTCTGTGCTTTGCGATGCATATAATCCCCGGTGTGAGAACAGCCTCCGGGGGGATTCCATTTACATATATACTTAATTTTGTCTGTCTTTTGCCTATTACGCAATACTGTGGCTCATCTGAATCATGCTTTAGTGTAGAAAGTGAACTGGAAGCTTTCCCAGTTTCCAGGAACTTCACAGGCCTGAGTTGTGTTGGAGAAACTAATTTAAGAAGGGTATTAGGTGCAATTTAGGGCGTTATTTAAACTTAATTGCATTGCATATTCGATACTTTACCTTGCACAAACAATGTGTGCATATCTACATAACAATGTAAATGCATACGAGTGAATCCATGACTTGGAGCAATTTAGCCCTACTTGTAACATATGTAATGTTTTTTTTTTTTTCAAATGATTTTTCAATTATGAAACTTAGAAAATATGAAGTTAGTTATTTAAAAGAATGCAATAATCAATCACAGGCAACGGTATCTCATTGTACAAGGTCGCATTCTTGAAAATGGCTCAATTTTGGCTTGAATTACTGAAGTAACTGAACTGAAAGTAACAGGATTGAGAGGGTTTGTTGAAAGAGTTTTAGGTAAAATTTACAAATCTCAGAAAAAAAGAAAAAATGTTAAAATAACATTTAATCATTTAAAAAATTAAGGATAAAAAAATGTGAACTTCAGGAAATCCAGATAATGCAAATTTCAAATATTTTATTTTATTACATTTTTTTCACATGGGTGAATATATTTAGGTAAGGAAAAGTTGTGTGAATGTTGCAGGACTAAAATATAATGTTGTTGTTGTTTTTTTTTTTTTTCAGATATAACTGTACTAGTTATTTTTTCAACTATAACTGATAACTCATGAAAATAAGAAAAATGAGACACTATTTATATTTAAAATATCGTTTATCTTTCCTTTAATGGGGTACAAATGGCACTGTAATTAAGGAATCACCAATAAAATGTATTTCTTCTTCTTCTTTTTTTATTATGTGACAAATATAAGCAGCTTTCAAAGGTATCCTGATGTTTCAACATACAGTAAGTCTGTCAGGAAAGTGCCAATGAGCTATGAGCTATGAATAATGTGAGCATCTCAAAGTATCTTATGTGTGTCAGAAACAAATTCTGAATGTAAATGAATGCAAATTGTAAAGCAAGTGAGCATTTTATCGTTGTCTGGATACTGAGTCAAGTTTATTAAAACCAAGACAAACAAATGCAATGAAATAGCTAGTAGTTTGATTCATGAAAGAGATCATTATTATATATTTTATTATATATTTTAAATATAAGAGTAACATTTACAGCATTTAACAGACACCCTTATCCAAAGCTACTTAGATTTTTATTTCATTTTGTACACCCGAGCAATTAAGGGTTGAGGGCCGTGCTCAGGGGCCCAGCAGTGGCATCTTGGTGGACTTGGGAATTGAACTCATGTTCTTCCAATTGAGTCTAACACCTTGACCAGCATGCTAGAGTTTTTTGCACAATGATAACACAGCATTCTAACAAATATATCAGTATTTCATGGGCAAATCCTACAACTGTTTCAGAGAAGCAGATAATAACACATAAGTACATCCAGGAAATAAATGTTAGTTGTGATACGCTTGGACTGGAAAGTCGTTTGCCCTGTTCAGTGCATTAAGTGAAATATGGCCAAAATAGAGAGATGAGAGCATACAAAGTGACTGCGACTCAGCTGAGCTATTTTTTTGCCAGCTTTTTCTTCTGTTTTTCACTGTGTGCACTGAGCTGCTTGCTCCTTTGGGGAGGAGGGATGTGGAGTAGGCGGGAAACTGCTGCTGACTACAAATGAGAACAGCAGCCTTCACTCTGATCCCATCAGCGACACTCTATAAACACGCTTTTCCCCAGACACACGACTGAAACATGTAATGACGGACATGATACGTGCTTCTAGAACGCACACCGTACTGTAGCGCAGATTAAGAAAGAACATTGCAGTGCAGTGTACAGTAAATACCTTACCAAATTGTAAAAGAGGTGGAAAGAGGAGGTTGTTTAGGCTAAAACCAGAACACTGAACCCTCATTCATGAGACTTAACGGCTTGTCTTCCTTTTACAAGGCATTATGCAGGGAAATGTATGGCACACAGTAGACATGGCTAAATGCTGTGCATATATTCACCTTATAATCAACATGCTTAAAGTCTGAAAGTAAAAAGACTGAAATCTTAATATTTAGGTAGGTTCTGCAGACTATTGGTTAATTGTCAATATTACTTAAGTAGAATCAGGAGCCTCTTTTTTCATACACATGCACATATTTTTTTATATATAGTTCAAAAAGCCCCTTTTACAGAGAAGTTTGTTTACTTTACTATGATTACGAATACATTTATTGCGAATGGAGGCTGAACTTTTTGTAAAATAGGTGTTTTGGGGCATGAGGTCCCAAATCTGTTTTTCGCCGATAAGATGTTTACCATATATAACCATATGTGGCATGGTTCTCAAGTAGAAATCTTCTTTTTGTAGAAATCTAAGAACATTTAAATACATTAAGAAGTCCATGTTGTGACTCACTTTGCATTTAATACCATTTACATTTACATGGATTTATTATATATAAGAACTAGATTTGTAAAGTTGATCGCGACAAACTTTGATGTTGGCTTTGACGGTGCAAGTATTCGCAAAGGACGGTGCTTTTGGAGGCGAGTAGACATAAGGGTTAGTGTTGCTTTTGGAGGCAAGTGGACAGAAAGCTAGGGTGACAAAACATTTGGAGGTAAGTGGAGACGAGCATGTGATGTCATCCAAATACTCTTGAGGAAGTTCCCCTCATTTGGCTGAGCGTTTTGATGTGTCGCATGTCCATGTTGTGCACATTTTTTATTTTCATGTGACATCACATCACATCACGTAACGTGAGCAGAATCCACGTGAGGCAGTTCCCCTCATTGTGCTGAGTGTTTTGATACAGTATGTCACATGTCCATGTTGTGCTAATTTTTGATTTTCACGTGACGTCACGTGACATCATCAGAATACACGTGAGAATGTTCCCCTCATTGATGAGTGTTTTGATATGTCACAGGTCCATGTTGTAAAAAGTTTTTTGATTTTGCATATATTGGGGGCGAGTTTGTTCAGAGTATCACCATAAAGGAGCTGGCCGAGTTTGGTGTAGATAGTGCGAAAGCTTGCCGAGTTATAAGCCTCCAAAGTTTATAATGGGAGTCTATGGGAAAAAAGGCCATTTTGAGACGCGGTACCGGAAGTACCGGTACTCGGATCGCTTACAAAGGTAATAGCAACAAACTTCAGACCAGGGTCTACAACATACTCGAATTTGGTGCATGCGGCTCAAAAGCCCTAGGAGGAGTTACTCTTGATAAATTTTTGTCTAAGCTTAAATACAGTAGGAAAACAACTGATTTGCATTGACACATTGCTTTAAAAAACAAGTTGATTTTCTTTTCAGTATTATGCCTGGCGGTACACATACAGTTATATCTTTATGGAGCGATATCAAACTCTAAGAAAATATTATATTGAAGGTTTTAGACTTTGCATTTTTTATTCTTTTGCTTGCTTTTTTTGAACCTGCTTGCTAACTTACAACATGACCAATATTGCCATTGCCGATGTTGCCAACATGGCCAACACATATACACAGTTCCAAAGGCTACAGTAGGTGAAACCCTTCTCAAAATGATTAACTTTATTACTGCCCTTTGCTTTTCAAATAAGATGTTCAAAATCCACATAAAGAAAATATGACGTAGGTGATCACATACTTTTGGTTATATATCTCTAGACTCTTTGTCTCGTGGTCTGTAGACCATTTTTGGTTGTAACCATCTGTATATCAAAAAGCCAAACATCTGGCAGAATGTAATCCAGGGTATAGATGGCAACTGCTTGACTAATCAGAAATAATGGCTCCAAAAAGATTGATGTTACTGTACAACTTCTAAACATGTCTCCCTATCGGTGTTCATTAAGCTTCAGCAAACATGTGTATACTGTTTTTTAAGAAGAATAACCAAGAAAAAACGTACCGTACAAGCCACTACCGAGTTGTATTGTGGATTCAGCCTATTTCAGATTCTTAGCTCAGATCATGAATATAGCACAGCCTGAAGAGAAAAGTGGGATGCTGGGAAACTCACCCTGTAATGTGTGGAGGCTCGGTGGTCAGAAGAACCTGTGGTGGTTTGTCTCTCTCAATCAGCCATACTTTGTAGAGGCCTTTTTGCCTGGGGTGCAGAAATACAGTCACATCCATCCCACAGGGTCGATGAAGAGAACGAAGCCATGGACTGAGAACCCACGGTCCTCCCACAGCCGAGCCGTTCACTAACACAAAGCGGCCTGGAAATAAAATAGCAAAATGTTAAACGCATGCATCTATTAATGAAATGAACAGATTTTTTTTTTCGTTTTTATTTATTTATCAAAGAACTATTTGCTTGCTGAAGGCATCTCAAGAGAATGCCTCTGATTGGACCGGTAGTCAATTTGAATATGAAACCTGGAGCTCAAACGTTAAAATATGCTCACACAATCGAAGACATGACTGGGGGAAATGACAACACCTCCAAAAAAAAAAAACGCAAAAAAAAAAATAGATAAATCCTGTAAGAAAGACATTTTCTTACAATTTAACAGAAAAGGAAAATCAAAGCCCTCTCAGTGGGCTTTGATTTACAACTTTCTCTCCCTCTCCTGTTCTTTCTGATATATTCAGCTTCTTAAATCAGTAACTTTTTTCACAGAGAATGGTAGGAAGAAGAAAGGTGAAAGGGCAGAAAGGCCTTCTTTTGAAGTGAAGAAAAATAAAATCATCATCACTAGAGACGAGAAATTCCCCATTTTCAATACTCAAACAGTATCTGTAGTCTTTATTATTCCACCAACAATCATACCAGTCATTAGAGATCTGCAACTTTGGTTCTCTAACCACAAAATCTTCTGAATTATGGTGGACATTCATCTTTTGTTCTTATTTTTTCTTTTTTCTTTTTTTTCTTTTTCTCCCGCCATACAAAAACCTGCCGGCAGATGGACCGGGTTACCTAAATTGTGTTTAGATGTTAAGAAATTCAGACAAATGCTTGACCAAAACCTCACAATTATCCAGAAATGCAAATAACATGTCAAGGGATTATGAGCAGAATAATTACTGTTCTTACAGTGAATCAAAAATACATCCAGAACATAATATCCTATAAAATAAATAAATTAATTTAAAAAAAACCCTCTATCTTTTGACTCTGTAGTTCCAACTTTGTACCTATGAACTTGGGTACATTTACTAAATTGTTGTTGGCTTTTAGAGCCTTGTGAAATGGACAGTAAAACATAATTAGCTATATGCAGCATTGGCATTCAATTTTGGATGATTCCCTTTGGCTTCTATACCCAATGATATGCAGGTGCCTCTGATGGACTCGATTCAAATGTTCAAAATGGTCCATCAATTATCAGTGCAGTTCCAGAGATTGGCTAGCACATGCAAGGACTTCTTGAGATATTTTAGCTGTATGTTTGGGGTTGATGTTCACCTTCTGCCCCAGATTCAGTTCTATGGCTGATGAAAATATATAATAATATATATATAGCACGTATATATATATTAGACACGAATAAAACTAAAATTGAGCAATGTAGGACATATCAGAAGAGAATTAAATTTTTATTAAATATATTATTATTATTATTATTATTATTATTATTATTATTATTATTATTATTATTATTATTATTATTATTATTAAGGAGTTCTGAATATTTTTTAAGCATCTCTGTTCTTCTTTCCCAGCAGAGATGTTTTGTATGCACGGTAGCAGCGGAGTGCAGTGCGTTGCTAATGGTTCTCTGTGTAACTGTTGTTGACTTCTCTCTTAACTTCCTTAGCATTATTCTGAGATAACATTGTGAAACCTTGCGTGCGCCTGTTCGAGGACGATTAGTTTTGATTCCATCAGCGTTCCACCTGAATATTTTCACGCCAATTGTACTGACAGAGAATTCTGAGGATTTCCTTTCCATTCGAGAGTTGTTTAAAAATGAGAACTTTACAACGCTCCTACACGTCGCACATGATTCTGCTTTGTTGCATGAAATCTTTCTAAGCGATCTTTTAAAACGAACAGATTTCTATTTATAGAACATTATGTACTGGATCTCATTATTCAGAATAAACTCTGAGTTTGAATAAGAAAATAAATTATGTGAAAATTCTGTGTGAACTATTAAAAAGTTTTATAAAAAAAAAAAATCCATTTAAGAAATCTGAGAACACTTGATTGTCCAAAATACCAAGACTGATCGTGCCCTATGTTGACGACTTAACCAGATCGACTTACAAAGGTACAATTTAAATCTGTACAATCTGTTCAATGTATACACCTAACCACTGGAGGGTTAAGGGCCTTTCTCGAGGGCCCAGTAGTAGTGGTGTGGTACTGCTACTCATTCTGGGATCCAAACTCATGACCTTCCAAATAGTCACCCAACACCTTAATCAATGAGCCTCAAGTCACACTGATTAGACTTCAGGCTCCATGGATGGATGGATAAATGGATGGATGGAAGATTTCCTAAAGAAAAAAAAAAGAAATTAAATGTGCATGAAAGTATTTTACACACCAATTTCTTTAGCCCAGGATCCACAAATGAGGCCAATTTGTGAATCTTTATGAATCTACTTCAGGCATTTAGCAATTTAAATGCATACTTTTAAATACGACATGGTGGGATTTTCAATTTTGTAGGTTAACGGAGTTGGACATAAAAAAAATAAAAAAAAACCTAAATCTTATACCAGAGATATAAACGTGGCTGAATTAAAATACTGTCTGAACTGCCCCAGAGGACTGGAGAAAAAGGTAGCCTTAATTGTACCTTCATCAAAAAGAGTTTTTCTCCTTTTAGTATAATTTTCTCAGTTAGGCTGTTATTTCTACTTCCTGCTAAATGAGCACAGTTTAGCTGGAACCCATTACAGGCTGAGGTCCTGTGTGCTTGAATCACAGTACACTCCAGAGAGTCTGTAAGCAGACACATGAGCAGGTCTGGGGCATTTTTCCAAAACGTTCCACAGTTTCCACAATTCTGTAGATGTGCTGGTTACACAACGAACCTCATGCCAAAAACACAAGATCCTATTAAAGCTTTTGAAAGTCTTTTTATTTAAATTATTCACAAAAGAGGGAGGGGTATGGTGGCTTAGTGGTTAGGACGTTCACCTCACACCTCCAGGGTTGGGAGTTCGATTCCCGCCTCCGCCTTGTGTGTGTGGAGTTTGTATGTTCTCCCAGTATGTTGCCTCGGGGGTTTCCTCCGGGTACTCCGGTTTCCTCCCCCGGTCCACAGACATGCATGGTAGGTTGATTGGCATCTCTGGAAAATTGCCCGTAGTGTGTAAGTGAAAGAGAGTGTGTGTGTGCACTGCGATGGGTTGTCACACCGTCCTGGGTGTATCCTGCCTTAATGCCCGATGATGCCTTAATACATAACTACCCTTTACAACCACGGTTACACCTTTACAACAACCTTTACACCTTAAAAGAAATTCTAGCAACACAAAAATGAGAGATTCCTGTTCTTGGCAGCCAGGAGAAGAACCTGACGGTATCTTCTGAACCTTTAGTTTATCCACCTTAAATATGAACACGTTGAACTATTGAGATGCTTTTCTGCTCACCGTAGTTATGTATTAACGTTGTTGTTTTTTGCACCATTGCATGTAAGCTCTTAAAAACTTTTAGAAATACTCAAGTCAACTCATCTGGCACTAATCATTGAGATCACACTTTATCTCTATTTTGATGTTTGATGTGAACAGTAACTGAAGATCTGTTTCGGCATAACGTCCGGCTGTTGGCTGCTTCCAATGAGGTATTGTTATATATATATAGTAACTTCATCTTAAGTTTTTAGACTGCTTGGAGACAATGAGAATTGTTAAAAGAGCTATACAAATAAATTGAATTATTAAAATACTGAGGATATGAATACCTCTAACATGCCAAATATGAATGCATTTATTGAAACAAACAAACAAACACAAAAAAGAAAACAGATACAAATAGAGGTTGACATCTCAGGATGTCAGGATGCAGAACTATTTTTTTTTCTTTTTCAGCATTTCAGTAAGTATACTAGCAGAACCTCCTGAATAAAGGCTTCCATGCCCCCAATTCCACTCATATTTAATTAAAAAAAAAAAGGCTTTTCAGCTCAGGTCATGTTCATTTCGATCTGAATAAAAAATCAGACACTGACAATTGGATCATTGCATTACATCCCTAGTGTAATAGAACCCGATACGATATTTGATATTCACCGACAAAGCAAGCGAGCATTAACAACTCTACATGTCTTCAAAGTTGCCTATCTGAAGAAACCCATCTCGCATCTTTTTTTTATTCCAAGGGAGCTGTTACAAAAAAAAATTTAAAAAAAAGAACAAACATTAACCCCACCCACAACCGTGATATATATATTTTTTTTTCATATGCTGCAAATTATTGTGCAAGCATGAGGCCATGTTTACCGGAACGGAACCATTAAATTCTGATGCTATTACTCACAACAATCACAGCAAAATCCTTTGGAAAGCATCCACATTTATCATAAGGTTGGAAGTAAATTACTTACATACTATCAATCCAACCAACTGCTACAAGACTATTTGCATTTTGACAGATATTTCAAAAAAAAAAAAAAAAGATTAACAAAAAATAAAAAATAAAAAAATCCCCAGCGGCAATGCATGCACCGTCCTATGCACCATTACAAATTTAATCAGCACAAAGCTTTGACTTGCCAGATTGACAGTATTTTTCATGCAATTATTAAGAATATCTATCTATCTACCTACCTATATATATATCCTGAAAAATGAGGTGCTTGTTGTAATGAGAAATATATCCATGTAATTTTTCTTTAGCCATATTTTAATTGAAGATCACAGCATAGTACTGAACAGGGTTTGAATTTGGAGAGGAACAATTAAGGGAAAGAAAAAAACAAATTTAAAGTCGAAAGCATGACTAAACAGCCACACACAAACAACTCCCTCTAGTGAACCTAAAAAAAAAGAAAAGAAAGAAAGGAAAAGCCTAAACCATAAAGTAATTTCCAAGCAAAACTGCAAATTAATTGCATTTTCTTTTCGAAACATTCAGAAGCCTTTGTCATTGCCTTAGGAAATGAATAAAGCACTCAGGCTAGACAAAACAAGCCATGTACAAGGTTTTATTGCATTAAACCTAATTTGCACAGTGAAACTAGAGTGACAACATGTATTGTTAGAGCTTTAGTGAGGAGAAAATTACTCCATTTTTTTTAACCTGGAGAGCAATATTTAATAATCTGGATAGTAACAGGAGTAAGTGATAAACTTGTGAGATAAGTATAGGATATATCAATATTAGGGATAATAATCTGATGATGTGGTGTGAAATGATACCTTTACTATCCCATTATTTTATTTCATTTTATTTTTATAACTACATGCTATGAAGTGTTTTATAGCTCTTATACAGGGGGGGGGGGGGCTTTTAAACAAATAAACAAAAGAACTATAACATACAATTAGTTTTGATGATTTAATTATATATTTTAAAATCCGTTGCATATTGACACGAGTGGCTTCATATGCAATATTCATCTTCACCATATATTAAAGTTTTTAAAGTATAATTCCTTTAGACTAGAAAAATCCTCATTGTATTTGCTTAATTCAAACGTGTACATTGGTAGCACATGTGTGTATTGTGTTACATTAACACAATTTGTTTTCATGATTTGAGCATGGACTTTCATGACTCTGGAATATAACTAAGGTATGTGCTCTCACCTTGAGTCCTGGATCAGTTTGAATTGCATTATTATGTCTCACAGTATTTAAAAAAAAAAATGAATGTAATAGTACAGATATTTTTTTCCCACAGGTGACAACAACCTTATGAGATTTTATTATATAACTGGTTAAATGGACATGAAATCATCTGACCCATTGATAATACATAATCTAACGAATTAGAAGGTAGTGTAAATGAAATAAAAATTCAGTGTAAGCAATACAATTTTGCTTGATGAGAATATTTTTATGAATTTTATATTTGAATACTTTTAATTGATGAACATCTATCTCTTAAAATTGATAAAAATGTTTCCTGTTGCCAAGAAACAACAAAGTCCTCCATTCTGAAGACGTGCAGCTTTACATCGGACTGTTACACTAGAGACTCCTTCTAAAACTACTGTAAAATAGATAGTTTCTTTCACAATTACTCACTCACTCTCATTCACTCATTCAAACTACCTCGGGTCATGGGGAGCCTGTGCCTATCTCAGGCGTCATCGGGCATCGAGGCAGGATACACCCTGGACGGAGTGCCAACCCATCACAGGGCACAAACACATACACACACTCTCATTCACTCACACACTACGGACAATTTTCCAGAGATGCCAATCAACCTAGCATTGCATGTCTTTGGACCGGAGGAGGAAACCGGAGTACCCGGAGGAACCCCCCGAGGCACAGGGAGAACATGCAAACTCCGCACACACAAGGCGGAGGTGGGAATCGAACCCCGACCCTGGAGGTGTGAGGCGAACGAGCTAACCACTATTTTAGCTAACTATCTATTTAATAGCAAAAGCCTGCCTGCTTATATACTGACATGATAGACAGATTAATTTGTTTCATTTAAACCTGTGACGGGTTACGGTGCCAAAACTTTTGTGCTCGTAAGGACCGGCTCATTTTACAGCATCCGACTTCTTTGTCTTTTTCGACTATTTCAACACCAAAGTACTGTATACCTAAAACATCTACGAATGATTTATTTAGTCATGTGTTAATTATTTTTCTCTCCCTTCCATTTTGTAACATAAGAATGATTTAGAGACGTCGAAATATTACCCAGAATCCCCACAGATCTCGGATCTCTGGTTTGAGCTAAGCAGAAGTAGATATGAATCTTAAATTACAACATGCGTCTGCCTGAGGGTTAACGAAACAAATCCGATGAAATTATGTCGAATGATCTTTCTAAAGATCTTTCTTAAATCGAGCCGTGTAATAAAACTAACAAGTCTAATAGAATTAGCCATAGTTTCCTGTACATCCACAATCTCACAGCACAAGCACAACGCAGTTTGTGTGTCTTCTAAAGATGATCACAAGATGCTCATTAAGCTGATCACACAACACTGTTTTATCTTCCTGCTCTGGAAGTCCTCAACCATTGTTTCTTTGTTATTTGCTACCTTTTTTTGTTTCCCAGATTCAGGTTTTTGTTGCTTGACACCAGGAACCTTTGATCGCCATCCGTCTCTGTGATGTCCGAAACAAAAGGCCGTGTCAAGCACAACAAAGAGCGGCAGAGGAACGGCAGCAAAAAAAAAGCACTGAAAGACACTCTCGACTCCATCTACCGAGCTGAGATAAAAAAAGTCATGTAGTATCAGAGCAAACAAGTAACCGAATGCCGATGGGACGTCATGTTCAAAGGCTTTCTCTCTCTAATGCTCCCTGAGACAGAAGTACCAACACAAGTACTGTGTGTTACACATTCTATGGGAATCTGCGTGATACAATACTGCAAAAGAGACGATTCTCATCCCGTATCTTTAGACCTTAGCGCTTTATTTATTTGTTTGCTGGTTTGTTTGGTTTTTAAGATAACTCTTAATGAATATACTGTACCTAGCATTCACAGTAAAATGTCCTTATATGTTCTTGGGAAACATTGACCATAGTCATCTTTATAACATGATCCTTAAATGACTGAGGAGATTGCTGAGGCTGAAGCAGACGGTTTACACCCGTTGCTTTTTCTGACCAAGATTACAAATGCTACAGATGCTAAACATGCTATAAATTCAATAAAATGTCCATTGAATGCCATTTATAAAACTGCAGATTGTTTTATTTTGTGCCTTTTCCAGATAGCAACCTACATAGCAATCCAACATGTATTTATTTCATTGTAGAATTCTGTCTCTTTCTCACTCTCAATCTATTGCTTTATTTTAGACATATTGACATGATTTGATTCAATTTCCATTCTCAGAAGAGTTTGAACAACATGTAAGTAACGAAATACGAACAATGCAATGCAATGTACTTTTCTTTTCTGTGTAAAACAAATTTCCTATCGAACAATGCAATGCACTTTTCTTTTCTGTGTAAAATCTCTCTCTCTCTCTCTCTCTCTCTCTCTCTCTCTCTCTCTCTCTCTATATATATATATATATATATATATATTACATTATTATCCAATATTACATTTATTTATCCATATATCCATCCATCCATCTGTCTGCTTATCATTTCTTCAGTCCATCCATTCATCTATCTAGTGACGTGACGTGACATATGGCCAAGTATGGTGACCCATACTCAGAATTTGTTCTCTGCATTTGACCCATCCAAAGTGCACACACACAGCAGTGAACACACACACACACACTGTGACACACACCTGGAGCAGTGGCAGCCATTTTTGCTGCGGCGCCCGGGGAGCAGTGGGGGAGTTCGGTGCCTTGCTCAAGGACACCTCAGTCATGGCCGGCCCGAGACTCGAACCCACAACCTTTGGGTTACGAATCAGACTCTCTAACCATTAGGCCACGACTGCCCCCATTAGGTCACGACTGCCCCATTAGGCCACGACTGCCCCAAAGGATGAGGTACCACCGAGATCGAACGATCTATCTATCTATCTATCTATCTATCTATCTATCTATCTATCTATCTATCTATCT
This sequence comes from Tachysurus fulvidraco, assembly GCF_022655615.1. Lineage (NCBI taxonomy): Eukaryota > Metazoa > Chordata > Actinopteri > Siluriformes > Bagridae > Tachysurus > Tachysurus fulvidraco. Next base: position 19,343,004 of record NC_062529.1, read on the forward strand.
ATCTATCTATCTATCTATCCCCCTCTAAGTCAAAAGAGTGGCATCAGGAAAGCAGCCTGTTTTAGTCATCTTGTTCCTCACATCCCTCGGGTGAGACAGCTGTCCATTAGTATATATGCAGCTGGTGGTTGTGTGTGCTGACAGTTTGTAAAGCTGCACCGTGGATCGTAGAGCAGAGGCTCTGCCTGTAGCTAAAGTAACATGTTGTGAGGAAGCTGTTTATTGTTGTCTCACTTAAAAGCTGGCTGAGAGTCTTTGTGCTGAGATCAGTGAGAGTCCAGTCCACTGAGGCTGCTTTTATAGGAATCTGTTTTCAGGCACAAGAGGTTGATTATGGTAGAACATCTCATTTCCACTTTTATAGTTATTTGCCCAAATGTCAGTGAATACATACACTGTGTCATAAAATTAACTTCATCATCTAAGTGTTTTTTTTTTTTTTCATTTTTCATTCAAGGGCATGCTAGCATCAGAATAGGCTGTATAGGTGGATGGTTTTGGCATTGAGTCTGAAAATGATATGAGCATCATCTCAGGGTCTGTGCATTATCCTTAATATCATTCTTATGTTTCTTTAATGTCATACTTATACTTATGTCGTCCTTAATAACAGGTTAGACGGAGGTACATATTTGTTGTATAAATCACAGGCAGACATGAAGGGCAGGGAAGAGCGAAAATGCTGTTGAGACAATGATTCCGGCAAACGGAGTGAACCTGAATAACTAGGCTAAAAAAAAAACGGTCAGTATCAGGAAAGTAAGTTCAAACAAACAACACAAACAATTCTTATTACCAACACTGGTGAAAAGCACGAGCAGGTTGTCTAAATGGGAATGTTGGAAAAGTCTGGAACATTGAGTGTGAGGTGTGAATACACCCTAGACACATACCTATAACGGTATATCTTCACAATCGTTAACACATACAGGCCATTAAGCATAGACAATCAACCTGCTGGCATGTTTTTAAGAGGAAATCAAGAAGTGTGGTAGCTTAGTGGGTAAGCTGTTGGACTACTGACTGGAATATGGGGTCAGAATTGTTTCGTTATTCTGAATAAATATACTATGATCCACAAATAAATATAAAGAGTTTCACAAATATTTTTTAAATCAACAAATGCACAATAAGCAAACGGTCTACCTCCAACCAATCACGTTCTGATTTACTCGCTCTTCACACTCCATCACAGTAGGTGGTAGTGTGAAGAGCGAGTAAATCAGGACGTGATTGGTTGGAGGTAGACCGTGCCACGATTGGTCAGCGCCAGAGACCGTTGTCCGATTGGCTGGAGTAGACGGTGGGCGGAGTCCACCTATTTGTGGATTCTTGTGCACGTCTTGACGTTAGAAATGTTTCAAATCCACAAATGCACAGAACGCAATTCACAAATGAGCAGGAAGCCATTCACAAATAAATACAATTAAATATATATATTTATCAATATTTTTTTTATTTGCAAATCCCATTTTATTTGTTTGTGAATTCCATTTCTTTTTGAGAAATTTGTGACATATATTTACGGTTTGCTTATTTTGCATTTGTTGATTTAAAAAAATATATTTGTGAAACTCTTTATATTTATTTGTGGATCATAGTATATTTATTCAGAATAACGAAACAATTCTGACCCCATATTGGAAGGTCATGAGTTTGGATCCCAGGTTCAACAGGCTGGCCCGTGAGCAAGACCCTTTGCAAACCATTGACTCCAGATCTGGCTGCCACCTCCACAGCAATTAGTGAAAATAGACTAAACACAAACCTGAGCTGCTAATGAATGCATCACAACAAAGCCATGTGTGGCTTTACAACAATCTTAGTGAGACTGAAGAGGAAAAAGAAATCACCCGAGGAGACTCTATTACTTTGTAAGATATTCTTTTATGGGTGCTGTCACAGTAGATGGAGGAGGGAGACTAGAATTATATCCAGCTAAACTAACACAGTTGTCTTCCCAGAGATTCCAAGAAGTTCAGTAGATGAATTTAGCTCAGTAAATTAAAATACATTCATTGCTACGATAATCTAGAAATAGTTCAATGGGTAATTAATGCTGCTGGTGTTCCTCACTCTCTGCGAATGCTTACTGCAACAAAGCAACGTTCGTTTATAACTGCGGTACTGTACTGAACCCCGGACAGTTTGGGCTTATTTTAAAAATCACAGCTATGATATTTGGTCATCGTTTACAAACTTACTGTTCCATTTATTTTCTTCCCCAGTAAATAATGGCAAATGACAAATGGATAAATTTCAGTCATATCCTGAAGTAGAAAGGCTTTGTGCTGCAATTCATCACCCTAATGCTGTTAGTGTTATTAATATCTGTTGATATAGACTCACTGCACAGTGAACTGCATTTACATTTTCTGTTTAATTTTCATTCTATGGATCAAAAGATTTCAATTTCATCCCATCATCCGCTTACAATTTACAGAAGTGTTTTTCTTTTATTTGTTTGTTTGTGTTTTGTGTGTGTGTGTTTGTGTGTGTGTGTGGATGTGTGTGAATGTGTGTGTATTCCTTTAACTCTTAGGTCAGATTTAGAAGCAAGAATACTTTACAGCTCACAAATAAACGTGAGGTCTGATCTTCACCTGCAAGCTTCATCTGCCCCATCTTCAAATCATCCATCTGTCTGTCAAACCATTTTCAAGGTCAAACTAAAACACTAACAATCCACTGCGGAAAAGCGCAACCAAAACTTTTGTGCTTACTTTTTTATTTATTTATTTATTTATTTATTTTTTACTCAAACGATATAAATCGATTATCCTCAAAACATTTTTTCAAAGATAGAAGAAATGGAACGCTTTATAATAAATCTGATAAACTAGACAGTATTCTACCTTTCACTCACTCACTCTGTACCACTCTATCCGAACTACCTCGGGTCACGGGGAGCCTGTGCCTATCTCAGGCGTCATCGGGCATCGAGGCAGGATACACCCTGGACGGAGTCCCATCGCAGGGCGCACACACACACTCTCATTCACTCACACACTACGGACAATTTTCCAGAGATGCCAATCAACCTACCATGCATGTCTATGGACCAGGGGAGGAAACCGGAGTACCCGGAGGAAACCCCTGAGAACATGCAAACTCCGCACACACAAGGCGGAGGCGGGAATCGAACCCCGACCCTGGAGGTGTGAGGCGAACGTGCTAACCACTAAGCCACCGTGCCCCCTTCAGTATAATTATAAAAAGAATAAACAACCTTCCAGGCTTCTAACTGAAGATATATATACAGTATAATTTAGCCGTTATAAAACAAAAACAGGCTACAACAAAAAAGGCTACAAAGATTTGAATTCTGAAAGCCATTCATATGTATGAATGTGTCTAAATTTTAAGAAAAGGAATTTTTTTAAGTAATGGCTCCAGGCTGTAGAAAGCTGACTGAGTTATTTATTGGCAATACTAATAGAGCCAATGCCAACACCTAATGTGTTGAAAGATGGTGCAGCTCAGCACCAAAAAGGCCGAGCACTGGGTTGCATTATATATAGCCTCCAGTTCAAATGCTAGAGCCAGAGAAAAACTCATTTTGTACTTTTTTCTTCTGTGCAGTAGACAGAAAGAAATCAATAGGTAATATGCCACCTCGTTTAGGGAACTCTACGATTATATAATGATGGAGATCACATATAGTAAGGCCAAAGTTCCCCACATTGATCCCCACACCTCCAAAATAGAGAATGACTCTCCTGCTTTAAACTAGAGAAAAAAGGGGTGATGCGTTCAATCTAACAGGTTTTTATTCATGTGGTATTTTTTTTAAATGCTCTGTTGCCCTGCATCAGGTGTCTGGGATTAGTCTGCAACAAAATATAGAAAAAATGGTTATCGATACCTATCGAATCACCAGAATGGTTTTGACATTATTACTCAAGTACCTTTGTGTTTGTGTGTGCGCGCGTGTGTGTGTGTGTGTGTGTGTGTGTGTGTGTGTGTGTGTGTGTGTGTGTGTGTGTGTGTGTGTGTGTGCGCGCGTCTGTGTAGAGCATACACACTGAACTGAGTGCAAATTTAAATAACAGTAAAAAAAAAAAATTGTACATATTAGAAAGCCACTAATGAGAACATGTATTTATGCTATTTAGGGGGGTCATAGGAATGCGCAGAGATTAACAGTAATCGGAAATGATGGACATAGTATTAAAAAACGATTAAAAATAAATTCTTCACTAATCCAAGGATCACAAATAAGAAGAACGTGCCGCCATGATCTGGGTCCTTGTATTGCACTGGTCCTTTGTGTGTGTGTGTGTGTGTGTGTGTGTGTGTGTGTGTGTGTGTGTGTGTTTGTGTGTGTGTGTGTGTGTGTGTGTGTGTGTGTGTGTGTGTGTGTGTGGCATAATGCTACACACAATTAAATACACAAGATCATCAGCCTAAACAACCAGAGGAATGCACGAGTAGCTCTATAAATTGTATAAAGAAATCAGAAGGTGGTCACTTTGTAGTTAAGACAAAAGGAATACATCCATAAATCAGTAACATCCCCTACAGCACAAACACCTTTGCTTTCAGGCAATTCCCCAACAGTGACAGATCTGTGGCCAGATAATACCCCTGCCTGGGTCTTTAATCACTCTAAAGCACCAGATTAGTGTAGAGGATCCAGGACTGAAAAAGTCTATCACTCTCCAAAGAGGACAGTCTCTACAACTATCCCCTTCACAGCAGACATATTACCTGATTAGCTTGCATCAACGGAAGTTAATAACTCCATTAGGGGCAAGAAGACATGCTATTTTTTTTTCTCTTTGATTCTTGGAATTGCTTTCTCTGTAACGAAAGTGTAAAAAGAGGCAGGGTATGGAGGAGGAGGAAGGGAAGGAGAGTCGAGCACGAGTAGCACTCAGCAAGCATTGTCCTTGAATCATTAGGGACTATTAATCAGCCACTTGTAGTGAGATCCAGTTTAACATGTTTACAACAAACACTGAATATGCTCATATAAAAAAATTAAATTTCACATTTCAAAAGATCTATGTTATTAAAGACAGTCACAAAACATTTTTTTATTCATATGGGTGAAAGTATATCTTAAGCAAAGATGTGACCTCTTTTCCCATAGGGCTGTGGATCTGCCAGTCAACTGTCAACACAGATGACTTCATCATTCATGTTCTGGCACTTCATGTCCTTTTCAATTTATGTCCTAGCACTCAGGGAAACATGGATCCAGACTCATGAAACTATTTCTCTCTCCCCCAACACTTCTTTAGATAGTTTATAAAGGGGGCAGTATTGCTGATTTCCCAAAAGATATAAATTCACACCTTTTTGAGTTCTTCGTGCAATATAGCTATATTTTAAGACCACACAATCTTTGATACTGATCCTATTAATATGCATATCATGATATCATGGTCATCCATCCTCCCCCGGTTTATTAAGGAACAAGACATAATCATGCCCTCCATGTCAGAGGATTCTGACAGTCCACTGGTTATTTAATGTAGGTGGAACATCCACCCACTCTAGTGACAAGCAACTGACATTCTCATGCTGGTGATATCGTTGTCCTATCTGGACTCAAACCAAAAATTAGTTGGATAGCTTGACCTTGTCTTGACATGTAACAGTATCACTTAAATACCATTCACTTATTTAAGCATAGATTTGATTTCTGCCTACTGTATATGCCATTACCTTGAAACCGTAGCTTCCTCTTTCTATCCTTCATCTCTTCCTTCAATCCCCCAAAACAGTTTTTTTTTTCTAGAAGTTAATCAAGACACACATGCCCTTTGCTCTAGGTTAACCACTTGCCTTGATAACCTCTGTACTCACTACTTCAGATAAGCCCAATCAGTACCCTTCAAGCCATGACATGATGCCCTCCTAGGATTACAGATCAGGCTCAGGATCGCTTACAAAAAAGGGAGCAGATTAGTACACCACTTCAGCTTGTATACAAATTTTCAATTAATTTCATATTGCATTATTTATCTTCGTTCTGCCTCGGGGGTTTCCTCCGGGTATTCCGGTTTCCTCCCCCGGGCCAAAGAAATGCATGGTAGGTTGATTGGCATCTCTGGAAAATTGTCCATAGTGTGTGAGTGTATGAGTGAATGAAAGTGTGTGTGCCCTGTGATGGGTTGGCACTCCGTCCAGGGTGTATCCTGCCTTGATTCCCAATGACGCCACGGGCACAGGCTCCCCATGACCTGAGAAGTTCGGATAAGCGGTAGAAAATGAATGAATTATTCCTTCTATCTTCCTTCTCTATCAAAACTGAGGAACATAATGGTTTTAACCTGGACAAGACTAAAACTTCTACCAAGTCAGAGGACTGGTGGCAAATTTACAGTACCAACTCATCAGATTAGCAGGTTTACCAATTTAAGAGATTAGTGTCTCTACCAACTCAGAGTGTTAAGAACAAGAGACTCTTTTTATAATGTCTTCTTGATGTGCCTTGATGCTGAACATGTCTTGACTATCCATCTGAGATCCCCAAAAAATATCTTGTGAAAGAATATACATTCATTAACAGGTAAAAAACAATCTGTTGGACCATTTGGTTGGTATGATAGAAGAATATTCTAGTCAATACCCCTAAAGGTAAGCACTAATCAGTGACTGCGTATTAGTGTTTGAGTCAAACAGATGTCGATAGCAATGCTTCGCTGTCTGCTCCTTACTAAGTTTGATCCCTGAATTGTTCAATTGATCGGCTTTGTGAATTGTTTTGAGCAAATTTAATAAATTTCACATGTTAATAAGTATAAAGACTGTGTTAATATGAAAATAGTAGCCAGAGAAATACAACTGTTGGCAAAACAGCTGGCAAGAGCAGTGGATTGGGGCAACAGACATACTTTATTTTTCTGCTAGCACCTGTTATGATCAACCTGTGGTTTGTCATGTCGGAAAACGAGTTGCTACGGGAGAGCTTATCGGCCGGTGCATGCTGCACAAAATCATTTCTCCCGCACAAGCATGTTATCATCCCAGGCATCAGTGAATTATATTATATATCATCTGCACTTTTAACCGTAGCCAAAATCAACTCTCCTTTGTGTGTATCCTATGTGGCTGAGGTAAGCCATTGGCTTAAAGCTGCTGGTGCCATTCGCTGCTAGTTTGCTAGGCTAGAAACGATCCATGGATACAAATATGTGTTGAGAAAACTTCTGCTTTGAGAGTCCCAAAGCTTGAGACAGTGAGTGCGCTGTGCTATGGGATGCTGGTGTGCAACTTTGGGGGAGAAGTTAAATTGAGTGTTTATGTTTTTTTGTGTGTGTGGATGTGAAATTGCCATAGCTAAGCAGACACTCTTGATGTGGCTTTCAGCTCAGTGGGAGCAGTTGGTGTGTAGCAGAGGGAAGCCAGACTCAGCCCAGCAGGCTACTGCAGTAATCTTGAAGCATGAGCCTCAGCTGATTGGAAACCATTTCCACTGCACTCGCTCATGCTCAACAACTCTCTCTGTTTATTATCAAATGCTGGTACTCACCTTGGGGAACTGAGGTGCCACACGCATACACACACCTCTGCAATGTTGAAAATAAACTTACAATATTAAAATAGATATTACCATAGTTATTAAGATAGATTTAACACAAATCTGCAGTCATTTAAGACTAAAACTAGGCATTGAGCTCCAATACTGTATTAATGAGCAGAAGTTTCTTTTATGGTGCTGTTCCAGATCACTTGTTCAAAACACTATGGCTAATTTACTTAGCCAACCAATAAAGGCTGTGTTTTAATTATTTAAAAGCATATTGAGATTTGAGAATCAGGGCATACTGCACGATACAATAATGATCTGGGGGTATTCAGTGGGGAGATTACAGGGAACAACCTTTCAATCAGCCTTTCTTGTTATCGCACAGCTGTGCTGCTTTTATAGCATTATCAATTACTTACTGGAGCTCCAAAAATTATCTGCAGTTCTTTATTAACACTAAGTCTGAGATCTATTCAGACTTTTAACACTAAAGGTTAAATAATAAAGTGAAAAAGAAAACCCAGCAAGCAGATATTTTATCGATCATGTCTTATTGTTCTTCTATTAGTATTTATATGTATTTGACTTATCCTGGGCTTTAACAAGCCAGTATACATGCTTCACTTAAATTATGTTAAATTTCAATACACTGATTCACACAGAAAATGGAGATCGGAGATAGATTTGTCCCTGTCAGCTATATCAGACTATTTTCTGTCACTTTATTTGTTTACGAATTAAAAATTGAGATCCATATCCCACAGGAAATTATAAAGCATGAGCAGCTCTACAGGTTAGTCTACATGTTGCTACAGATTACTTGGTATTAAATGCCAGAACTAGTATTGTTACTAGTACCTTCTTGGTTTGTTGTACAGTGCCTTTTGCTAATCATTTGCAGGCTTACATAAAAACAAATATACTGTTGGATCTGATCCAAGTGCCCTATTTGGTGTGTAGGGTAAGATCAGGAAAAAGGATATAAAACACGGGTTAAAATTCAAGAGGAGAAACTTCACATCATGAAAGCAACTGTAACCAAGAGAACCACAGTTTTGAGTTGAACAACCCTGCACAATCCTGTGAGACCATAGTGGGAAATTTCCTATATTAGTCATTCCTCAGCCAGTGAAAAGGGATGTTCATTTATTTGAATTAATGTCAGGCAGACTGATTCGGAGGGAATGGTGTGGTGTAGGCCATGGAATTGCCTGAGGAGAAACTCCCTACCACCAACACTGGCAGACCTCCTACAGTACAGTATGTCTGAGAAAGCAGCTAGCACTAAAAACATCTAAATATAAATAGGATCAAAGTAGACAAACCCTCTTCTTTGTTGAATGATTGTTATTTCACACAGTATAAAAAAACGCAGTATGAAAGTGTGGGTGGTTTAAAGGGACTCTTCATCTCGACTGTATTTTGGTGTGAACATGACTGATCTATTGTGATAGAAGACCATACTACTTGTCCATTTATCCATTCAGCCTTAAACGCTCTTTCCATTCCATCCACTGACTGGATTTTAACACCTAAGGGCATGACACTTAAAAATGACTGTTGACAGTCAGCTAAATCATGCATGGACAGTCATTCTTGCAGTGTGTTCACACAAATTAGACTAGTTTGCCTTGTCACAGCCTGTACTAAAGCTAGTTTATTTGGATGGGTCCCAAAACACATACTGCCACACAGTACTGACACTAACGGGTTCCTTGCATGGATACCGTAGAAGGTCCTTCAACAATTCGTAGTAAAAGCTTAAAAACAGTGTTTTATTGCGAAGAAAACTTCAAATAATACTTGTTTAGAAAACTAATAGTCATTTACTGTATGATGCAAAGTACATTTGAAGAACCTTATAAATAGATAATGTCTATATATAAATATAGATGCTAATAAGCATGGATTTCTATTTCTTTTTAATAAATTTCATCTGAATATATACAAAAAAAAAAAATGTGTTAAGCTGTTTCTATCATGCAGCAGGAGGATCCCAGGGCCCACTGCACCAGCATAATGTCTGACAATGGCTCTGAGTATTTAATCCTGAAACCAAACAGCAGCAAGAGTACATATTGGTTAGCACATGGAGGTTTGTGCAACGGTGCAAAGATATTCCTCCCCAGACTATCACTGACCCACTGCCAAAACTGTCTTGCTAGATGATACTGCAGGCAAAGAAAAGTTCCATGCGACATCTCCAGACTTGTTCACTTCTGTCTCCTTTGCTTAGTATGTACAGTACCTGCTCTCAACAATGAAGAGAACAGGGCACCAGTGGCAGAACTACCAATTCTGGTGTTCTCTAGCGAATGCTAATTGAGTTGCACTTTTCTGGGCTATCCTACCAGAGGATGTCAGGCCCTCATGCCATCCTCGTGAAAACTGCACCCATGCACCCAGTAGCTAACTGGAGGTCATTTATTAAGGCTCTGGCAGTGCTTCTTGTGTTTTTCCACAAACAACGGATCGAATACCAGTCCTGCTGCTAGATTGTTTCCTGTCTACGGTCCTGTCCAGCTCTCCTTCAGTAATGGTCTATCTCCAAGTATCTTCTTCATGCTCTTAAAACTGTGCTGGGAGACATACCAAACCTTCTTGTGACAGCATGTATAGATGTGCCATCATTGAACAACTGGATTACCTGTGCAACCTGACTGGGTTGCATGTACTTCAAGTAAGTAGTGGCAAGGACCGTAACAAAACACAAAAGTAGAGACAAATCAGCCAGTGAGGCTAAGGAGGGAGAAATTATCTGTGCCCACCATCTGCAAAAAAAACTGCAATTCTTTTGCCTCTCCAGTGGATCGTTGGGTTCTGGTTCGTAATCACTTATGGTACCTACTGTAAGTGGACAGATGGATATATCTAAAGTTTAACTGACTTGGTGTTACACTAGGATAATTAAGTGTGTCCATTAATTTTGTAAGACTTGTACAGTATGTTGTGGTTTCAATCATCTTTCGGCTGCTCCTTTTTCAAGGCTGCCACAGAATATCATTCGATCAACATATCTAAATTTGACACAGCTTTGCAACTTTGGCACCTTCCTGATGCATCCCACCCATTTTATTCGGACCGGGATAGGTACTGTCAACTCCTCATAGGCTAGAATGGCTCCCTGGCAGGGAATCAATCCAAGCCCATGGCATTTAGAACATGGGGTCCACCAGGGAACTTTTAAACAGGGTATAATGAAGTAAATTTCAGGCAAAATCCCCTGCCTATTGCATAAAGTCATATCAAGATTTAAATTCAAAAATATTTATTGATATATACTTAATAAAACAGATTATAAAAAATATAAAGCTTACATTATATCTTTTTTTCAGATTTTGTTTTTAAAGTACAGCTTTGCACTTCAAATCTGAAGAAATATGAAGCAATCCCCCTGTAACCTCAGCTATTCAATGGTTTGGTGTATAAGGGTCCAAATGGGAATGAGTAAAAGACCGTAAGTATTAGAAAACTGATACTCAGAGATCCAGATCTCTGACCTGAAAAACATGAAGGGCTATCTCCGTACCTCACAGACACAGCTGGGAAAAAATTGAACTTGTATTCATGAGACACACCGCAATCTTCCGCTGTTCTTGAAAGACAAGAGCGTGTTGAGTAGAGTTGCATAAGCCAGTGTAGTCTCCTCGGTTCTCTATCCAAGGAGGTGGAAGATTTTCCACTTCGACTATATATGCATGTCAGCAGCCACTATATTTTCAACAGTGGATCCTTGTGATCATATTACAAAATTTGCTCAGAATTCTCGTTGCGTCGCCGGAATAAAAGAATCGATATCACACGGAAATGCTTGAAAAAAAATGATGAAGGTAACTTTTATAGAGTTACTTTGCTTTCATGTGACTGATGTTAGCCTAGCTCAGAACCAGGACAATCCTGTCATGGTTTTGCATACATATTGTATCATACCCCAGCTCGGTTTCTCTTTCTCGCTCTCTCGAATTTTCTCTCACTCTCCCATCTTGGCTGTTCAGATTGCGTTTGCGTCTGTGTCAACCTTGCTCTTATTGTCTCCTTTCCCTCGCCCATTCAATATTCCTGTCATTACCATCATATCGCACACATGATGTATCACCATGCTTGGACTCTCTCCCTCTCTCCTCTCCTCTCCTCTCCTCTCCTCGTCTCTCCTCTCTTCTTCTTTCCTCTCTGCAGCTTTCAATGCAGCTGCACCTTTGAAGAAACAACATCCGCTGATGTCTTCCAGATTTCTTTCTTCACACATCAAAAGTAGCTCTCTGCACCAGAGGCTTAGAAATATGAAAGCTTCACATTTATAAGGTGCAGATGAAAATAGCTGAGAATTTCACATCTTTTCCTACAAACCAACACATACGTATTCCTAATGGAATTATTTCTAATGCTAACATTGGCATTTTTTCAAGTATAAAAGCAAAACAAGCAGACAAGATGTGATAGACAGGCCTGGCTGGTCTATATGGGCTAATTATCCTATCCTGTAGTAATACACAGAGAGCATGAAGTAGAGGATGGGGCTGATTTCTTTCTAGCCCAGATTGTATTTTCACACAACCTAGCATTTATAATTTTGACATGGAATTGAATGAAATGACCCTGGATTTTGTCTCACAACAAAAAAGACTGAGGTGGACACAGTGTTAGAGAGCAACAAATCCAAAACAGACATAACGTAGAAAAACAGGCAATGGTCAGGTGACCAACAATCAGGGTATCAAATATTTTTCAATGATACATAAAACAGTGAGCAAAACCAGATAAACGTTGGCATAAACATTAATATATGTAACATTGTGACATAAGACACAATGCATGAACATTAACACATTAGCATGAACATTATCATATGTAACATTGTGACATAAGTCACAATGCATGAACATTAACACATTAGCATGAACATTAGCATATGTGACATAGGAAGCTGTGCACATAATTTAAAAACTGACTGTGACTCTGATAGTCTTCTAAGTATGAGCTGTGTCTGCATGTGTGTGTGTGTGTGTGTGTGTGTGTGTGTGTGTGTGTGTGTGTGTGTGTGTGTGTGTGTGTGTGTGTGTGTGTGTGTGTGTGTGTCATTGGAAACAGGTGAGTGTGATCAAAATTCTGGTGACTCTGAATGCAGAATTCACTGTGCACCGTGGGAATTGGAGTCTGTTGAGACCATAACCATAGTCTGCAATGCAGGATAGGACATAAAGTTCAAAATCTGAGTCTGGGTTGACTTGACAGTTTCCATTTGGGTTAATTTATTTAAACCCTCTTTACTGACACATCTGCAATACAACACGTTAACAGCTTTGATCAAAAAGTGCACATGAAATAAAATAAAAACATGAATGAGGTCGACTTCCTTACCTCAAATCAATGTTTTTGAGGTGTAAGTAAAAATGCAAAGAATAAATAAACCAACCATCCATCCATTCGCACCACTTATCCTACTGGGACGTGAGGAACCTGGAGCTTATCCCAAGAGATTCAAGGCATGGTACACCCCAGACAGGATGGCAGTCTGTCACAGATCACAATTGCACACATACTCTATGGACAATTTAGAGATGCCAATCAGCCTACAATGCATGTCTGTAGATTGGGAGAGAAAACCAAAGTGCCTGGAGGAAAGCCCTGGAAGCATAGGGAGAACATGCAAACTCCGGTTACACACAAAGGTTTCAGGATTAAAACCCCAACCCTAGGGGTGAAACCTAAGGATGTCTTTTTTATATAATTTGAGAGAAACAGCTTGTTATTTAAAAAAGAGACATGCCATAATTACTAATTTCTGTCCTATGTGTACATGAAATAGATTTAGGCCTTTAATAGGAAGATGCTATAAAGCTTATCCATACAGTATAGATTTCATATTTTAGAATACAAAGCTACTTATACGAAGCGGAATTTTAATATAGCTTTCCCAGTCAATAATGTGACCAGTCTTCATTTCTGACAGATAAGCCCGGGTATTAAAAGCCATATTGATGTTCTATTGTATTGTCAGTACTTTGACTTTGTAATAACCATTCTTTCAACACAATTATTTTAATTGTACGTTTTTGCTCTTGAATGGTTCCTGGGCATCTCTAAAGCTAAGTTCCACTGTGACTAACCAAATAACAATAGGAAAGACGGACAAGATATTTTCACGAGGCGTTTATTATGAGCGTTAGCTGGAGGAAACAGAAAACAGATCAATAACTGCAAGGTAAGTGCTTAATGTTGTGGTACACCTTACGGACAAGATTAGATCTAATTGAGAGTTCTCACATCCTTGTAGTCTGCCATTGCTCTGTTTAATAAGTGCTTAACTTGTGATGTGAAAGAATATTGCCTTAAAAGTTTGCACTTCATAGTTTATTTAAAGAGCCAGAAATAGTCTGCGCTAGCATTTTTTTCAGATTCAGGTTTCAAACAACAGAACGCTTTTTATAATGAATTACATTTTGTTCTAGATTAATTAATAATTGTGAACAATGAGCAAAACAGTGTAAAAATAGACACTGAACATAAGTAAAAAACATCTATGTATGTATGTGCTAAAATGTATTATACCACAGCCACAGCATGGCTGAATGCTACAATCTGATTGGGTAGAAGCTGTGCATTATTTTTGTACAAATTTTTGTACAACTTAATATAAATGTTAACTTTGTTAAACAAGGCCTATAATCATTTATGTGATGTTTTTTGGTAGGAGATATTTATTTAATATTTATGGATGAAGTCTCGGTTGTAAGAGCTTTGTAACATTTAAAGTGCTCCGTGTTTATCAGTGCAGGAACATCTTCGGGACAGAGGAGTTTACGCTTTCTGTTTTCTCTGTAAAACAATGTACTGTAGATGTGGGATTTTTGAGAGAGAGAAAGAGAAAGATGAGACTGTTGAAAAGAAGAGAAGTTGTGACTGTTATAACAGCTATAACATAAGCAAGAACTAAAATGCCCTTCCACAACATAAAGCTATTATGTAAAGTTTTTATTCTGTTTCCTACATTAATAAACGAAACACAAGAACATATCCATAAGTTATCAGTAATTATGTGAAAATGTGGAATATACCAAAAGAAGTCACTTCAAATAATCCCAATCATGCATTAATTCATCTTCAGTGACCTGTTTATCCTGGTGAGGGTAAAGCAGTGCATCCAGAGTTTATACCAGAAACATGGGAATACATCTATTTACACCTTGAAGCAATTTCAGAGCTAATTAGTTTACAGAGCTAACTCAGAGCTCGTTCCGTATCAGGTGACACAAAGAGATCTTTGTTTTTTAAATAAAATAAGAGATCTTTATTTTTTTTTAAAGCACAACATGTTCCTTATATTTGATGGAAAAAAAAATATATATATATATATATATATATATATATATATATATATATATATATATATATATATATATATATATATATATATAATGTCACTATCATGTCACATCATGCTTGTAAATAAAGATGTTTGATTTGATTTTGATGACAGTAATTGAATGTCTTTGTCATGTCACAGTCCACAGTGGTGGTTAAAGGCTCATATAAGAGTAGGTACTCAGTATTTTATGAATTTGTAGTTTTTCATAAGAGTTTCTGTTTTTACCTATCTTAGTAGGGTCAAAATTGTTTATGGAAAAGTTTTTTTTTTCCCAACAGAAATGTTTAAATCTTTAAAATAAGTGATGATGTTAAACCCATTTCTGCCCTCAGTACTAAGGAGTTATCTTAAATTCTGTGTAAGGTTATCTATAAAAACATATCACACTGAAAGCCAACAGTGTCCGGACTAATTTTATATCAAACTTACTATAATTACAATTGGTTATAGTTTGTTTATATTGATTGTCCAATCGTTCGATATCCATTATACGGGCAGAATGGAACACAACTAAAAACTAAGCGTACTAAAAAGGTTTAAAAAATATATAAATATAAAATATTTTTTATATAAAAATATAAAAAATAGATAATAAATGCCTAATCTATAATATCATCCTGGGAATAACGGCAAACAGTCACACATTAGAGAATGTTCAGTCTGTAAAGAGGTCACTGAATGAGTGAGATACAAACTGGCATCACCTGGTCTATTCCTGATACTGCGATTTAGTTTCCCTGGCCTGAAAATAAGGCCAACCTGATCTCATGAAAAATTCATCCAGTTTCAAAAACCCAAAAGCAGTCTGGATGGATTTTGTTTCGATTTCCTTTAAATAAAGTAGCAAGGAAAGGTACAAATCCTTTCTCCGCTCCTTACTCCAACCTTCAACTGTTTCGTGCAAATTGATTTATACAAATAGTTACAAATGAGCACCTTTGTGGTACCAGATCTGAAAAAAAAACAAAAAAACAAGTACTCTTCCTAAAATATGGTTTCATTCAAATATTCTGCTCAACGCTAGACACAAATCATAAACTTTTGACCTGAATTTACTTCCTGGATATGCTGGTAATGTCACAAAGGGAGGAAAGAGACAGTTGCTGTGTAATTTTTTCTCGGAGCTGAATTTTCCCATGTACCACTCCCTTTCCGCCCATCATCAAAGCCTTGACTCAATTAGACAGCATAAGCGGATCTCCTAAAGAGGGAAATGTGCCTCTGTGCCACCTTTGAAATGCAAAACCTGTTAAAGCAGGTTCCTCTCAACCAGACAGATTTGTCTGGCTTAGCAACATGCATGCAATAGGAAGCACCTGCTTTCTATATGAATGGGCTGCAGTGTGACTTTTTTCGCAACAAACCGGTAGAAAAAATACAATACCGTACAGAATTTTTCACCAATTTTCACTTATCATACTAAGTGCATACATCTGCAAGCATAAATTTGAGTTCTTTGCCTACCCTTTTTTACAGCACCTGAGGTAAAAATGGCTTATAGTGTGTATAATCCATATAGTTAAAGCACCGCAAGGAAGAAATGGTCTCACGTCTTGCTTTAACTTCAGCTCAATGCAGTGGCTGAATATCTAGATAAGTCACAATAATATAGCAGGAATTGCCCAGAGAAAGCTCTTAGATGTGTGCTGTCTGTTTAAGTTTTCTTAACAGGAGCCTCAGGAAGCGTGAAAGTGCCTGAGTACTACTACGGTGGAGTACAAAAGTCTCAATGTAGTAGCAAGAACTCCTGACAAATGCTCCTAAAAAGAGGTGTTAGAGTTCTACTACAAACATTTCCCATTTACAGTCCACCAGAAAGCTTCGGCTCAGTCACTATTGGCATCTCTGTGCTGGCACCATTCTGTCTTTATGACTCATAAAATAACTCCAGCTATTGGAAGTATGCCTGCTATATACGCCTACATTTTACTATTCCACAAATAAGCATACATTTAATATGTAACCATTAAAACTTTAGGCATTCTATCCACACTTACTGCTAGTCACAAAGCTTTTTTTTTATATTCATTCATTCATTCATTCATTCATTCATTCATTCATTCATTCATTTATTTACTTACTTACTTACTTGCTTACTTACATATTTATTTATTTATGTGTTTGTTTACTTACTTATTTATTGGAAATAGAAAAACTGCACTGTAACTGATCTCCAGAACAGTCAAAATTATTATCATTATTAGGATTTTTATTGCTCTCTAAAGTATTTACCATTCTCCATGTAGCATATCTTTGGTGTGAATTTACATGCATTCTATACAAAATCCTAAATTAAACAAACAAACAGACAAACAAACAAACAAAATAACAACAACACCACAACCAACATCAATAATAATAATAATAATAATAATAATAATAATAATAATAATAATAATGTGCCCGGTGGCTTAGTGGTTAGCACGTTTGCCTCACACCTCCAGGGTTTGGGGTTCGATTCCCGCCTCCGCCTTGTGTGTGCGGAGTTTGCATGTTCTCCCCGTGCCTCTGGGGTTTCCTCCGGGTACTCCGGTTTCCTCCCCCGGTCCAAAGACATGCATGGTAGGTTGATTGGCATCTCTGGAAAATTGTCCGTAGTGTGTGAGTGTGTGAGTGAATGAGAGTGTGTGTGCCCTGCGTTGGGTTGGCACTCCGTCCAGGGTGTATACTGCCTTAATGCCCGATGATGCCTGAGATAGGCACAGGCTCCCCGTGACCCGAGTCGTTCAGATAAGCGGTAGAAAATGAATGAATGTTAGTAATGAATGAATGAATGAATGAATGACTATTAGTATTTCTTGTTATTAGTAGTATATAGCAAGTTTTAGCATTTTTTAAAACTCCATATTTCCTCCACAATGAACAATCCATTTACTTTACTGAGACACTTAAAAAATGAAAAAATCACATATTATCTGATCAGCCAATCATGTGGCAGCTCTGCAATTAATATAAGCAGTTCAAATCATACAAATACAGGTCAAAAACCTCAGTTAATATTCACATCAATCATCAGAAGGGGGTAAAGTATAATCTCTGTGACTTAACTATGGCATGGTTGATGGTACCAGATGGGTTGATTAGAGTATTTTAGGAGCTGCAGATCTTCTGGGATTTTCACACACAGCTGTCTTTAGAGTACAAAAAAATTCCACACAGAATGGTTCCAAATATAAAAAGAACATCCTGTGAGTGGAGGGTCTGCAAGCTTAAACATCTTGGTGATGAGAAAGATCAGTGTAAAATGACCAAACCAGATTGAGCTACCAATAACATCAGATTCTTCTTCTTGACTAACAGGCGTGTAACCTGATGTGGTTTTCTGTTGTTATGTTGTTGAAATTTTCGGTTACTAATGTAAGTTCAGCTTGCTGTTATTAAACAGTGTCAACTGCAATATTTCCTGGATTCTTGATGCACCAAGTATAAGTGTGTGTATTATTTTATGGTTATGGAATCATCAGTGAAGTATTAATACGTAATTGCTTTAATGTTTAGTCATAGATTAAATTAAAATAATCTAAACAGTAGGAAAATTTCTCGTTCGTTCCTTTTAACACACATTCAGCTTTGGGGATCATTTTGGAGGTTTTTTGGACTAAAAATAAAAGGCAATGTGCTGCATTTTTAAAGTGAAAATCAACAAAGAATGTCACAAAAATTGCATTTTTTTGAAATATAAGATATAAAAAAAGATAAATAATAAACAAACAAACAAACAAACAAATTCTCACTCACTCACTCATTTTCTACCGCTTATCCGAACTACCTCGGGTCACGGGGAGCCTGTGCCTATCTCAGGCAGCATCGGGCATCAAGGCAGGATACACACTGGATGGAGTGCCAACCCATCGCAGGGCACACACACACACACACACACACACACACACACACACACACACACACACACACACACACACACACACACACACACACAAATTCAAATAAATAAATAAATAAATAAATAAACAAATAAATAAACAAATAAATAAATAAAGTCGGCCCTCACTATTTAATTCTACTCATGTAATTGGAATAAAAGAGACAAGCTTTATGGTCAAATGAAGTCCCCTGACTTTTCCAGGCACTGCAAAGAAGCAGTTAATCAAACACACTGTGTACACACAGTCATTTATTTTCAAGATAATTTTCTAACATTGATCCAAACCACAGCCCCAGACAATTCACTTACCCATATGCCAGCAATGTGCAAGGCTGCCTTTGGAGCGAGGCATATTTATGTAACTATAAGACTTCAAAATGTTCTGTACTGTGAAAACATTTGTTTTAATTGTCTGTAACCTTTTTTTTTCCTACTGTTTGACTAAAAATTGTTTAAAGAAATAATAGCAGAGACAGTTTTGAGAGGAAATACTCTACAATACAATGATTGTATTGTAGCTGATGATTTTATCAAATGCTAAAAAAAAAACAATGAACAAATAAAGAGCAGTACAGCAGTTAAAGAGTATTAGATGATTTGATGTTATAATAGAAATGATTTATTGCTCATTGCTTATTAATCGCTTTCATATAGAGTTACTCTAAAGAGTGGAAATGAATCTGAGGTATAATATATAAGATATTTGAGATATAGGAATTAGCTGTCCGATTTATTGATTTAAGTCATAAATACCAAACATGATATTGAAGATCAAGCATATACAGCAGGTCAAACATGAGAAATCATGACATAAGACTTAAAATTTACATACAATTTCTAAGAGAGAACAAACTAAATTTACTTATTTGTTTGGTTGTTTTACGTTTCCGTTGCAGCAAATTATACAAATTATTTTCTTGGAACGAAGACGCTACTGTATGTCAGCTATGTGGAATATTTTCACTGACTAAAGAGAAAAAACAAAGATAAATTATGAGCGAGTTACAGACAGAGAAATGTTGAATAATTGAAATCTCTTTGTTTGTTTGTTTGTTTGTTTGTTTGTTTGTTGTACAATTCATCACTAAAATTATGGCAAACTGATTGTAAGAGATAAATCACAGAAAACACAAATAACAAACACATATTCAGTAGCCAAGAGGTCGACAACTAAAGATTTCTGCGTTACACAACCAACTGATATAAAGAAGAAGAAAAACATGGTGATTTAAATAATCAAATAAATGGTGATTATTTATTTATTAGTTGTATTTTCTTTTTTTTACTTGTTTGTTTGTTTGTTTGTTTGATTTTTGGCTTCAGTTGCAGCAAATAATGTGCATTTATGTAAATGATTTCCCTGGAAATATCTTCATAGACTAAAGAAATGAAGGTTTTAGTCAGGAACATAACATAAGACCTTCAGTCATTCTGCAGCATCAGATCATTTTCAGCTATAATTTACTTTAAATCAGCTAAGTCAAAGTTCTTTAGTTCCTTCATTCGTTCGTCCCTCCCTTCGTTCTTTCTTTCATTCATTCATTCATTCATTCATTCATTCATTCATTCATTCATTTATTCATTCATTCATTCTTTCTTTCTTTCTTTCTTTCTTTTTTCTTGCTCACACACATGACTACGTAAAACTGTCATAAACTACCACTCATGATTACGTACTGTATATTAACACTTACACTGTATTAGTAAAATATCTAAAAATTCATATACTTCCATGTCTATATCTCTGTCTTTCATTCATTTGAAATGTGGTACAGAATCAAATCAAAGTGTTGCCAGAGCTGTGCCACGTGACCACATTTCCACCACCTGGACAGAAACAAAATTCACAGTAGAGAGATCTACAGCTAAAACACACAGGTGCTGAAGGTTCTGTATTATAAGCTCAGTTGTGCAATAAAGTTGACTTTCCTTCCTTTCCCTGGCAATGACAAAGTAATGCGATATACAGAAAGCTCTCGCCGTACTTCATGTCCCTTGCTGTAGCAGCAGATTTCAGTCTCACACAAAATCTAAAAACAGCCAGAACTGCTGAACTGTTGAGGAGGTGAGTGTTTTACCCTTTGTGCTCGATTCTTGAGAACCTTTTTCAACAATTTCATGAATATCTCCTAAACAGCGAAGATTGAATAAGTGCCGAAAATAAGAGGAAGCGAGATCCATTTCTGATTATTCACTTGAGGGTTTTTTTTTCTGTAGGTTTCATGTACTGTAGTCAAAAATGTAAGGGAATTTTAGGGATGCGGTAGAACAAGAGATCAGCAGCGTGGAACAAATCTTCAAATGTGATGTCGACATGGACTCGAATCTCAAAGGTATGTTTATGACACCCTGTGGAATCAATGCCGTGAAGAACTGAATTGAAATTTCCCCAAAAAGAATCGCTGTGATTTTTTATGTGGCATGGTTGTTGATGCCAGACTGAGCTGGCTTGATTATTTCAGAAAATGCTCATCTACTGGGATTTTCATGTACAAGCATCTCTAAAGTTTACACAGAATGGTATAGTGTGAAGAAAAAAAAACATCCAGTGAGTGTCATGTCTGTTCAGATGTGATGTATGACCCAAGACTCAGGGCAGTGGTGGCTCAAGCGGTTAAAGGTCTGGGCTGTTGCTTGGAGGATTGGGGTTCAACCCTTAGCACTGCCAAGCTGCCATTTTTGGGACCTTGGCCAAGGCCCTTAACCCTCTCTACACCTAGTGGTACTGTGTCATGGCTGATCTTGTGCCCAGCCTCCAAATTTGGGATATGCGAAGAAAGAATTTCACTGAGCTGTAATGTATATATGACAAAACAAAGTCTTCTATTCTATGTTTCATTCAGTCAGTACCATGAAGGATTAAAAATAAGAGCAAAAGTGTTAATTATCAGTGTAGTGTATTTTCTGATTTGGATTAAATATGAGTATGGATTTACAGCCTTAGACATGTTTCCCAATGATATGAATGGGATTAAAAGTACAGTTCGAAATATACAGCACTAGAATCCTCTCTCTCTCTCTCTCTCTCTCTCTCTCTCTCTCTCTCTCTCTCTCTCTCTCTCTCTCTCTCTCTCAGACACACACACACACACACACACACACACACACACACACACACACACACAAACATATACACACACAGGGGCTAAGGACATCCCCAACGTGTAGGCTCAGCTTCAAGAACAATTTGTCCTGCTGTTTGGTAATTATCTGAAAGCATGCCATCCTACTGTGTCTCTAACAGCATTTATACATAAAAGTTGGTAAATAAAGATGCCCCCCTGGCACACAGTCCAGTTCTATTTTATTCTTGGGTTTGCTTTAATCTGTCTGCCATTTGGAGTGTGTGTGTGTGTGTGTGTGTGTGTGTGTGTGTGTGTGTGTGTGTGTGTGTGTGTGTGTGTGTGTGTGTGTGTGTGTGTTTTCTTAAGATGTCCTTATCCAGTTACAGTTCTCTAGTAATTCTAATAACAACAGCCACTTTATTATGAAGACATGTACACCAGCTCATTCATGCAAACGTTCTGTCATCCGATTATATAGAACAGTCCATAATATCATCCAAATACAGGTCAAGATTTTCATTTAATCTTGATATAAAACATCGGGATAAGGAATCTCTGTGTCTCTGTGTCTTTGAACGTAGCATGGTTATTGGTGAAAGAGCGAGCTGGAGTAAGTGTTTCAGAAACTGCTCATCTCCTGGGATTTTCATGCATGATAGTCACTGAAATTTAGACAGAATCAAGTGAGAAACTGATATGCCTTGTTGTTGAAAGAGGGCAGAGAAGAAGGGCTAGACATGCTTGTTCTGTCAGGAAGGCTACAGTAACTTAAAATAACCACTTGGTGCAATTGTGTTGAGCAGAAAAGGATCCCAGATGGCACATGCTGTACAAATTTACTACAGGAGAAGAAGATATCGGGTTCCTCTTGTGTTTGCCAGGAACAGGAATGTAAAGGCTAGATTAGACACAGAAATCACAGAAAAAAACTGTTCTCAGTTTCTGCTACACTGCAGCAGGCATATAGTGATTTGACCCAATGAACAGTACCTGCCTTTTGACAACAGTATGGACTTGGATGGCGATGGTTTAGCAGTGTGGGAGATGGATTCCTGGCACACGTTTGTCATGCAATACCAATCAAGCTTCATTTTGAATGCAACAGTATATCTAAGTGTATGGGTGCTGATCATGTACATGGCCTTAATGTAAACAGTACAAAACGGCTACTTCTACTACAGTGTCTTTCAATCACCTTCATAATCATCAGATCTGAATCCAGACAGACAGACAACCTGCTAGATGGATGGATATAGTTATAGGTAAATAGATGGTCATATAAATGGATGGGTGGGTGGGTGGGTGGGTGGGTGGATGGATGGATGGATGGATGGGTGGGTGGGTAGGTTGGTTGGTTGGTTGGTTGGTTGGTTGGTTGATTGGTTGGTTTCCAGGTTATATAATTGTACATTTTTTACCATAAAGTACACAGTATGTGGAAAGGATGAAGATGTGTTCACTTTTGAGTCGGGTTATATTTTGCCTAAGCTGGAAAAACTGACACCGGTGACTCATTCCATAGACATTAAATCTTTTGAGAATGCTTCATTACGTTACTTCTAAATCAATTCTGTTTAATATTTGTCTTTTATAAAACATTCAATATGCAAGTCTCAGTAAATTAATATCCTGTGATTTGCCTTGCAGAAGGAAGTACTGTGAGCACCATCTGACTGGCCATAGTAGACAATTCAACAATGCTGTGGTACTGTAAATAAAAAAGATCCTGAATAACACTATGTCACACAGTCTCAGATAAATGGTACCTTGCTGTACCTTTTAGAGAACACTGTTTGTCACTGCAATTTTCCCCTGACTGAAATGTCATTTATAACCTTTACTATTTAAGTATCACCTGGAAAAGTTCATTTACATTTAAACCACATTTAAGAGTCAAAAATGGACTTTGTCTACATTTGAGGTAAAATATCGTTTGTAAAAATAATTTTCTGCAATGATTTTTTATCCCACATTCTCATTTTCTGTCAGCTACCAAAATAGACACTGCATTAAAACTATTATGTTTTTTTTTTGCCATTTACTATTGTACGT
The DNA here is from genome assembly GCF_022655615.1 of Tachysurus fulvidraco. NCBI lineage: Eukaryota > Metazoa > Chordata > Actinopteri > Siluriformes > Bagridae > Tachysurus > Tachysurus fulvidraco. Next base: position 19,366,850 of record NC_062529.1, read on the forward strand.
CACTCTCTGCTCTGCCTGTCTTTTATGTCCGTTTTCATCTCTCTCTCACGTCTGCATGCATGGCCAGGCTCATGCTGTGTGATCTGAAACAGAGGATGACTGATAGTTATTGCTAATGAACTGAACGCCTGCCTCTATCTGCTCATTCGAAGCTAATGCCATTAGTAGAGATGCATAGCAATGCTAGCTGATGAAATTTGTCCTGCTGCTCTGAGCTAAAGCAGCGACGCTTTAAACGAACACAACCCGATTACCATGCGCATCTCCGCACTGACAGCCTCATCAGTACACATCAGGAACCACTGCATCGAGGCTGGAGACAAACACCATGCTGTGGTTGCGTCACTCCACCTTGCCATATCCACTGTACACTTAGGAGCATAGGAATATACAGCACATGAGCACACGTCCACAAGGTAATGGACAATTTCTTCCAGAAAATTTGAAACTCACCCTCTGTGTATTCTATGCAACGTCTACAGCTGTGTTATTCAGAGTGTCTTAAACAACTGCATCACAGTGTAGTATGGCAGCACTACTATAAAGGACTGCAAACATTTGCAGAGTGTAGTGAAGACTGCTGAGAAGATCATCAGGACTCCACTGCTTTCTCTGCAGACCATTTACCACCGCAGAGTCCACAGGAGTGCTGCCCCCATTCTGAAGGACCCCACCCTTCCCCGACATGGACTGTTCACACTCCTACCCTGTGGACGGAGGTACAGGAGCGTGAAATGCAGGACCGCCAGACTAAGGGACTCCTTCTTTCCCTCAGCAATTAGACTTTTGAACAGGTTGACAAAAGAAGATATTGACTAGTTTCATCTACCTTGTAGGTCAGCTGAACTAAATTCCTCCCCGTCATTTTGCACATTTGTTAATATTACTGCTGTTACTGTATATCATGTAGCTGCATCTCACTGCATACTGTTCATTTTAATGCCATTTCATTAGCTAAAATTGCATATTTGCACATTGTAAATTTTACTATATATATATATATATATATATATATATATATATATATATATATATATATATATATATATATATATATATATTATGTCAACAATTGTACACAGATAACGGTCTACATTTCTATATTTACATAGTCTACCTGCTGCATAGTTTATTTATATATTTTTTTATTTTAAATAATTTTTTTTAAACTATGTTTTTTTTATTTTATTTTACCTTTTTACATAGTTTTATTTTTTCTGTACTTCTGTCGGGCAAGAAACAATTTCATTGTACAGGGAAACTTGTTTCCTTACTGTGCATTTGACAAAAAACACTTCCGTTCTAAAAAAATCTTCAAATCTGGCTTAATATTATTTTATAAAAATTAGCAGAAGGTGTGAGAAATAGTTTCAGTTTTGTGCAAATTTAAAAACCAATAAAAAGGTCTGAAAACATTTTCTTGGTCTGAAAAATCATAAAACACCACAAATACAAATAAATCAATGTGACATTCTTAACGGTATCTATCTATCTATCTATCTATCTATCTATCTATCTATCTATCTATCTATCTATCTATCTATCTATCTATCTATCTATCTATCTATCTATCTATCTATCTATCCATCCATCCATCCATCCATCCATCCATCCATCCATTTGTCTGACCATGTATTTATCCAAATAAATATTAGCCAGATAAATATTAAGATTTCCCTCATCGACCACCACCTCCATCCCCTGCCACCCCGTCCTAGAGACGTACTTCAAAAAATGGGTGAAAAAATACATACAGTAACTTATACTCTCACAAAGACAGGTGACAAATAACAATAAAAAAAGATAAGAGTCTCAGTAAGGTGCTGCAACGGCACGAGCCGCTAGATGTCTTTAAACACGCTTGTTCCTAAAGAGATTCCCACAGTTGCTGTTTTGATGTAGTGATTCACGCCACTCCAAAATCTCCCACAGGTGTTCACTTGGGTTCAATACAATTTATATTTTCATTCTTATCAAACAATTCACTGAGTCCTCGTACCCTACGGTAGGGGTGGGGGAGCTGACTCCCTTTTGGATAGAAATGTTTCATCATAGGATATGATTTGCTGTAATGCCTGAAGCTTTACTGCAAATCATATCCTGTGATGAAATATTGTAACCAGCAACATGCCTACAGCCTAACAGGCACGGTGTTCTCTTTTATTTGTCACTTGCCTGTATGCCGTGAAGGTGTCGATAACTATGATCGTATGTAATTTAGCTTTAAATGCCATACTTTCTGACATTTCCATATGCATGTTTTCCACATTCACCCACGTGACTATGTATGACACTGTTGTGTCTGGAGCAAAAAGAAATCATAAAGAAAATTGGAAAAGGGTTCGCCGCCACAGTGGATTCATAGACCAGATGTTCATTGTAGACCAATGCCAATTCTATTAAATGCAGAGCCAAACCACACACACACCAATCTGTGTTAGTAGCTGTTCAAATTAGGATCAAAATTGCTGTAACAAGCACAATGAACAAATGGACACTAATACGGTGTAATCGATTAAGCCGTAACTCTTAGTAAATGCCACAAAACAGATCACTGCTGTGTGTGTTATTAATGCAGATGTCAGACGTTATCCGTATATACTGGATTAAACTTTGTCCTTGCAGAAGGCCGCTTTTCAAATAAGGTTTTATCATTTTAAATGCCTTGGAGATTTAATGGATAACATGTGGAGTGGATATAATGTAACCTAGGTAAAAAAACAAAAAAAAACCCTTGACTTAGAATAACATCTGAAAATACTGTATATGGCGTTGAAATGTGAATCGTGATCGTTCAATATAATAAGCCACTCTTATTTATTTATTTATTTATTTATTTATTTATTTATTTATTTATTTAATACAAGACTCTCTGAACTTATGAATAACCATATATTCTATTCACAGATTTAAAGGGCACATCTCTATAGCAAACCGACTTCTACCTGTAAATACTTTTGCATGACGAGTTTACTACGTAGCATGTATGTGAGTGTATCTTAGTGTCAGCTTAGCAAAAAAGATAATACCGTATAAAATATTAGCATTCAGAATGACTGATATTAGTTTAAAACATGCTTAACAATCTGAAGCTTTCAACCTGAAAGGACACTACTCATACAACAGCAGGAATATGATGAAGATCTAGCCTCTGTTCTCTGGGAAGATGAAACATGATGAAGATAATGTTCAGCTCTATGAATGGAGGAAAAAGAATGAGGATTTTAATCCGAGGAATGCTATCCCAACTGTGAAACATGGTGGTGGTAGCATTATATCGTGTGGCTGTTTTTCTTAAAAAGGGACTGGTAGTCTTTAGAAAACAGATGGGTTAAAAAAATTTTTTAGCAAAGTATAAATGTACTGTAGCTTGTAAAAAGTTAGACCAAGAGTTTGGTTCCTGTTCAAGCTAATAAAAGGCCACTAATTAATAACAAAAGGGCTTTTTACACTTTAAATCGTTAACCCTGGCTCATTCTAAACTCCGGGTTTGAAAAGAAATCCAGGCTTATCTGGTTTTACGTTTAACACTGTTTCATTCTTAAACCCTGGGGTAACTTCCTTATTTGTGTATTTGTCCTGTCAACATCCATTACTGGATAAATACACCATGCTGAGTGCTTTCACATCAGTGAGATAAAAGGCCTGACACTTCACTGGTCTTTTATTGTGTAAGTATTGTGACTTAAATAAAAAGAAAAGTACAAGTGGTTCACCCAAGTCAGTACTGTTACCTTTACAGGTACCCAAATGCTGGGACTAAACCATGGTTTATTAGACAAACACTATGACTATGACTAAAACTTATTTATAAAACTATGACTTACCTTGAACAAGAAGAACACTTAGAAACTGCATGGCATTAAAAAGACAAAAGTGCCCCCAGTGCTCCGGCAGGACATAGTCCCAGTCTCGGACACTTTACAGCTCTGTAATCTTTTTTAGCTATTTAATTTAGTTGATGAGGCCGTGCCATCAGGTTTGTGCCATTATTCTTTTTCTCAGGTGCTGCAAACTACTGTTTATACAACACAGGGGGTTCTGTGACTGTCCAAAGTACACGATATGAGGCATATACTAATTTTACGACAGGGTTCTGTTGCATCTAGCAGTATCATTCCAACAATGCATGGTTTCACACTGTACTGTTTGGCACCACAATGGAGAGCCCCAGTGCTAGTCCTGCTTTTAAATTACCAGTGTAACATGTTTCTCTACCTGGAGTTTAGAACAGCGATAACCTGAGGTTATCAACACAGTCTAAATATGCTAAAGTGCATGTAAACGTGTAAACGTCTGACGTAGTAAATAAAATCTCATCTCATCTCATCTCATTTTCTACCGCTTATCCAAACTTCTCGGGTCACGGGGAGCCTGTGCCGATCTCAGGCGTCATCGGGCATCGAGGCAGGATACACCCTGGATGGAGTGCCAACCCATCGCAGGGCACACACACTCTCTCATTCACTCACACACTACGGACAATTTTCCAGAGATGCCAATCAACCTACCATGCATGTCTTTGGACCGGGGGAGGAAACCGGAGTACCCGGAGGAAACCCCCGAGGCACGGGGAGAACATGCAAACTCCACACACACAAGGCGGAGGCGGGAATCGAACCCCGGCCCTGGAGGTGTCACGGGGAGCCTGTGCCTATCTCAGGCGTCATTGGGCATCAAGGCAGGACACACCCTGGACGGAGTGCAAACCCATCGCACACACTCTCATTCACTCACGCAATCACACACTACGGACCATCATCCAGAGATGCCAATCAACCTACCATGCATGTCTTTGGACCGGGGGAGGAAACCGGAGTACCCGGAGAAAACCCCAGAGGCACGGGGAGAACATGCAAACACAAGGCGGAGGCGGGAATCGAACCGCCAACCCTGGAGGTGTGAGGCAAACGTGCTAACCACTAAGCCACCGTGCCCTCTGAAATATATCTGTCTCTTAATTTGAAATAACCCTTTATGGAAATAAGATATGCTAATTCACTTAAGACCTAAAATGTGTGGTAACATGAAAGGTTTGGAGCTTAAAAGTCAATGCTTTGGTGCATCTTTTGGCCTCAACTGTAGAAAAACATTAGAATTTCTTAGTATTTGGTACATCCTCCATTTGCCTTGATAACATCTTTGTATAAAACCAGATGATCCGCAAGTGTCAGTTTGTGTGTGACTGAGTGATGGCTATGGATGAAGAAGGGAGGCAGGTTGAAATTGCATGGAACAGGTGATAGTTACAGTACCTGTATTTCATTACCAACAGCTTTAATGTGTTTCTTTCATTGCCGTAGAAGCTGCGAGCTGGATCAGAAACAAAGCTGAGCGAGTAGGCGCAACACACAAGCATGCGCATTAACCTGTATTTAAATTGGAGTTTGAATTTAGGGCAAGCTGCTTGGTCTTTTTATGTTTCGTTCTTTTCCTTTAAAGTCCATCAACCACATGCTAACAAAAAAAAAACAGGGGAAACAGAAGGAACCTAAACCTCTGTCAAAATGCACCTGTCTAAAATCCTCCTTGGGATACTGTGTTCTCCATAATGTTGGATTCAATCAATCGTATGTCAAATGAACATATACTTCAAGGATGTTTGGAACTCAAGAAACACCTTATGTCAACATGGTCGATATCAGAAACGTGCATTAAATCTAAAGAGAATATATCCAGAGCCTATCCTGGGAAGACTAGGTGTGGATTCCATAATGTTGGATTCAATCAATCGTATGTCAAATGAACATATACTTCAAGGGAAATAATTAGAACTCAAGGAACACCTTACTGTATGTCAACATGGTCGATATCAGAAACGTGCATTAAATTTAAATGAAATATATCCAGAGCTTATCCTGGGAAGACTAGGTGTGAAAGTAAACATAACACAAAATACATTAAAATGTATATACTGTGCGTTATTATTATTTATTCATTCATTCATTTTCTGCCGCTTATCCGAACTTCTCGGGTCACGGGGAGAACATGATACACCCTGAATGGAATGCCAACCCATCGCAGGGCACACACACACACACTCTCATTCACTCACACACTACGGACAATTTTCCAGAGATGCCAATCATGTCTTTGGACCGGGGAGGAAACCGGAGTACCCGGAGGAAACCCCCGAGGCACGGGGAGAACATGCAAACTCCACACACACAAGGCGGAGGCGGGAATCGAACCCTGAACCCTAACACTGGAGGTGTGAGGCGAACATGCTAACCACTAAGCCACCGTGCAACCTATTATTATTTATAATAAGTTTAAATATTCTGTCACTCCCAGCCCATATTGTCCTGTAACCGACCCATGCTTGTCCTGACCCAGTTTTTGTGTGACTCTATTTTGGTTATTCTGCTGGAATAATATGTTCCTAATATTCTGACCTGTTCGTAATTAACACCCAGAGTCTGTTTTCCTGACTTATGCCTTTTGTTGATGAGTCGTACCATTTATTAGTAATGTAAAGACAATTTATTACTTACTGACAAAAGAAACAAGAACTAATTTTTCTAGCTGCGGTGCCAAAACTCGAAATGGATCTCGAAATGATTCTTTATCCAGAGACACAATCATATCGTCGGTGAGGTTAAGTAATGTTACAGCATCAGCAAGGAATTTCAGGCGAGGGGGGATGAAATATAATGAATAAAATCAGTGTTCCATGGAGTTTGGGTTGATGTCAGGTGGGAGCAGAAGTAGTACCCAGAATTTGTCATTTAATTATTCAAGGTGCAGTCTACCTTCATCCAATTCTGTCACATTAATTTTAATAGTCAGAGGATTTAAAATGCCTTTCTGACAGTTCCACTTGAAATTATTATAATAGCGTTCTAGTAATAAGGGAGATGGTTTTTTTTTTGTTGTTTTTTTTTTTCCATTTCACCTCATAAAACCAGTTCTAATGTTCGTTTTGTCTTCCTGCATTAAACCTCCAGATATCTCCATGTGCATAGTGCACTATGTTATTTTACACATATAATTAGCAGTGAACTGTGTGTTATGCTAACCAGCCATGAATAAACATTTGGAACTGTCATGAAATATTTCATAGGAAGTTTAAACACCAAAACTTCCCTCTAAGCTATGCCTCTAGACGAGTAATGCCGCTACCTCTCGGCTTTGCTTTTGAGCTTTATCTCTAAAGTGTTATTACCGTACAGTACGGTGAGGAGAGAAGCTGATATCACTCCTCACCTATGCTCAAGCACAAGCACAAAAACAAACACAAGTACATTCTCTACTGACAGAAACATTTCCTGACTCTTGCTTAGTATAGATATGTTTGTAGAATTATGTCAGACGCATACAATGCGACATCACTAGCTTCAGCAGGATACAGTTGTGTAAGTTATATAGAGAAGGAAGATATTTGTAAAAGTGCCGTCCGCCATCTTGATTTTTTTTTTCTCATTCAGTATAAGCACCTGGAAGACCAGCAACTCCATCTCATCATAAGTAAAGTTGTGTGTGTGTGTGTGTGTGTGTGTGTGTGTGAGAGAGAGAGAGAGAGAGAGAGAGAGAGAGAGAGAGAGAGAGAGAGAGAGATTATGACTGGTGTTGTTTATTGTAAGTGTTTGTTGCCTTTTTGGACTCCTTTATCATTTGTAATGTTGCTCCCATTTAAAACAGTTCGGCTCAAGTGCAGCCATTTTTAGGGTCATGTTTGAGGACAATGTCTCGTCCAGAGACGAGCTGTTTCGTGTTTGAGGTTTTGTTCAAACCGACCATCGAAAATACCCTCTCTAATAAATGTTTTTTTTTTTTTTCATTGGTTGTTGCGTTAAATCTTACCCAGATACAAAAGTGCTATTTTCTGATTGGCTATTGTGTAGCCTTCTTTTTTTTTGATTGGCTGATAAGTGTCAGGCTCGACTATGCACTCCAGGGGAGACGCGCTTGGTTCCTGCCCGGTTCCATAGAGACAGCGGTGTGGACAGATACATTTCGAGCGCTGCGGCATATTAAATATACAGTATGATAAATACGATGTGTGGTGGGAGAGCGTGATAAAAGACCAAAATGTGTGACTGTCACTCTCAGTGCGTGACACTTGACAGCCCTGTATGCGATTTGGGTCACAACTTTAGCCTCACGTAGCTTTTTCGGGTAGCTATTCATTTGTCTGGTTCTTAAAAGTAATGACAGCTTTATTATTCCTCCTCAGATACGGAGACACATCCTCCCTTCCTAAGAGTGAGTAAGTCTAAGAATTTAATCAGAAAATGCTCTTGCTCTCTTGCTGATCGATGGGATTATCCTGGAGCAAGCAAAAAGCTCTGAACTCTAATCAGTGATTAGCGATAAACTTGATACAGCTACTGACATTGCAATTCTGTCGCTCTTCAAAGGAAAGGCACGTGCGAGCTCTTGACGATCGCGGGATCTGAAGGACCAGCATAGATCTATTGACATTCTGGGAATGTAGAAGCAAGCATTATTTCTTTATTCATTCCACTTTTTTGCACAGCTACAATCTATGTATCACAAACAATCATAAAGGCTGTGTGGATGCAAGGATATCAGATCAAATGCAACTTTCATAGCTGTCTTTATAAGGACAGCATCCTGAAATGGCCCATGAACAGCTTTTTAAGCCAATATTCTCAAAGAAAACATAAAAAAAAAAAACATGATGAAATACTCAGAGAATTAGGTAGTGATAGTATTTCAAAAACCATTAGAGAAGAAAAAAATAGGAAAAGAAAATCGTAATCTAGTCCCTAAAAATGAGGTTACGAAGGTGCGACTGTGGATTCTGGAGCAGAAGATACGGTATAAGATGTGTATCATATTCTGGCACCTCTGCACAAGGATTTAATAATAAAACAAATTGAAAGTAAATACTAAACACATTATTAAATAAGAAAGAATGAATGTGTTTGTGGGGTCAAAAAAAAAAAAAAAAAGCCTGCTGCTGAGCCAAATGGTCTCATGTGTATCAGACCCAAAGGAATAGCTTCTGGTAGTTAGCCCTTTCTCTTCGGTGCAGCAAGGGAAGAACCGGTCCTTAGGAGAAATCAGGGCATCTAAAAGAAAGGACATAGATTTTGTCTTTTCTTTTATGGTGTAGGCTGCCTGCTTTGTGGCACAGAGGGATAAATCTGTTGCTTGGAGGAGTTTAGACCGCACCTCAACGTTGACAAGCTCTTTGGTACACCTGAAAAAAAAAAAACAGCGATTTTGTGCACCGTCTTGTCGTACGGTCAATTTGGCCTTCCCTATTAGAGCCGAATCGGCCTGCATCGCTGGGAGTGCAGGTTTTCTCTATGCAGCCAATGAAGAGGAGAGATCATCTCTTGCAAGTGTCTCTTCAACCCTAGGCATTGCTGCATACCTGTGTTCATCTAGGCCCACAATGGTTGAATAGTTAGCAGTGGCCGAGAAGAACAAACTGGCAGAATAAAGTTTGTTTCACAACCTCGACAACTCAGTGTGGCGGTCTGGAAAAAATGGGAGATGCCTGCATAAAGGTGGAAGGTGGCGGTGGAAAATGCTAACCTTTTCATCAGGTTAATCTAATATAATTTCTGCAGAAGTATGTGTAATTACCTCTAGGTGCACTTCAAGCACCATTGAATGTGCTGGCAATTCAATTGCTTCTTGCTCCTCTTTAAACACTTTATTGTCATCCTGGTCAGGAGAAATCGCAAAGTGAACTGGAGGCAAAGCAGAGGCATTAGATTTAGCTGAAAGGATGAAAGATACGGATTCACCCATCTCTTGTTCAACTCGACACGTGACCTAAATGACTGAATTTGGCACACTGCTTCGACAGACGTGGGCCTCGAGCCACACAGCACAAGAGCTTGGCAGGAAATACAGCAAAACAAGCAGCTTAGCAACAGCACACAAAGTTGCCTTCAACAGCATGGACACCACTGATTGTTCGTCTTCATCAATAGTCCCCCACATCATGCTTCTAAGAGTCCAATAAAGATAATAATAATTCGCCGTTCAGATCAGGAGAAATCGAGAAGCGACTTGAAGTGGGGATATCCGAGTTGGGAGAGGAGACAAGTGAAAGGGGATGTTCCACGTCTGCTACCATAACTCGACCAGCAAGACCCAAGCCATGAGACACAGGTACTTCGCTGGAGAAAATAGCCATGAGGTACAATTGGTGCTCTCAAGTCATATCAGAAAGATAGTATTTACAAGTCGAAATTACCAGTGGGAAATTCTGGATTTTCTTTTAGCTCCAAGTTTCTGAATTGGGGGCATGTCTGTCAGAAAACATGCGGAAATCAATGAATGCAATGTATAGAGTTGATAGTAAACTTGTTTACCGAATTAAATGTCATTTCATTCGTTATGAGTTTGGTACAGTACATGCAGCAAATTATTGCAATACAGGCATTTGCCAGCTTTGTACAGTTGTTATATGTAACAATAAAGTTTACAATGGCTTTATAAATAAACAGATTAAAAACATTTAAAAAAAACAAAAAAACATCTAATGTGCATTCGTTGTTCTTTAATTTTCTCAAATCCTTGTTTTTTTTTTTTTTTTTTTGCTCTACCTCCATCTCACTCCAGTGAAAGTGACATGAAAGCACCTGGTGTTGTAATTACGACTTCTCAACTAGTAAATACGACTTCCCAGGAAGACCCGAACACACAGAAAGCCAAATCAGGATTCAAAAGGAATCTCTTGTCATGTCAAGACACTTGAAATTGAACTAAATCTTTGGAAACCTCTTGAAAGTTATGAAATATTTTTTTTTTCATTGATGATGCAACTACAGTTTACTAGAAGAAGGAAAGCCAAAAAAAAAAAAGGGAGACTAGAATCAAGAAGCATACAGTAGAGACATTATTCAACCGAGGACCATTAAAGCTCAGGATCTTCTGCATTCATCTTCTCTGAGCATCGCACAAACCAGGTTATCCACATTCTCCTTCCACTGATTTTTTTTTTTTTCATAGATATTCACTGAGCTGGAAAAATGAGGCTGCTGCTATACACAGTGCTAATAACTTCCTGAAGAGGAAGAATGTGTCCCTGAGTGTCCCGGGGAGCAGACGAATCACTCGAGATGTCTAGAACGCCGGCAGTATGAGTGATCTTTGGAGCCCACTTGGTATAGCCAGGAGGAGCAGCGTTATTCAGGAAAAACAAAAAAAAGGAAAATAAAAAAACAAAAACAGGAGGCATGTTTACACTGACGATTGGAGTGAGATGAGGGTCGATAAGACTGGCATGGAAAAAATGTCAGCAAATAACATTTGAAATGAATGAGACAGGTTAAATGCTGACAGCAAATGGAAGTCTTTTGTGTTGGAAATCGCTTCGTTCGACACTTTTGCGCCTCTTGTCCCTTTGTGTTCTTTTCTACCTTTAAGGCTTTCTAATAATCTCTTTCATTGAACCTGTGTATACTCCACTATTGAGTCGTCTGCTCTCTATTCACATCTCTCGTCTTATCTTATTTTCAATCAATCTCAATTTTTTCCTTCACTTTTCCAGACTGATCGATAATACATAAGGAGAATTACTCCAGGAATTAGCCATAATACTGTACATATAGAAACTGATAATGAATCCACCACTTATAATGTATTTTCCATGGGTAATATATTAAACTGACAGAACTGGTTAGAACATGTCACACAATCCCATAAGAGGCTTAAAGTGCCGGTTCTCCAGTGATATATATTCGCTAATGTTTTGACCTCCTGACTAACTGCGACTGAGATGTTTGTGCAGGATTAGCTCTGATCCTGTGTGATCCAGATTGAGCCATGATTGACTGCGCAACCTTTTAACCACTGCCTCTTATATGTCTCAGCGTACGCACGACCGAGTAGTCGACGGCTGAGAAGTTCCTTTTTTTTTTTATGTTTATGTTTTATACGAAGTCGCATTAAATGCCTGACATCGCGTCGTCAATTGGTCTTGGTAATTTATTTAAATAAAAGAATAAAATTTCTTCTAAATATGTACGATTGAAGCACCAGTGGTGCTACCAAGTGTAATTGTCATTAAGATTTTTATAAATTTCAGAATAAAGTCCTTTGTGTTAATCGGTGACTACTTATTAAATTACTCATTTCTTTAAATTATGATCAGTAACTGAAGCACTAGTAATACCAGTAGTAGTAATAAACATAGCAGCAGTAGTATTATTTGGTGGGCATGTACAGTACGAGCCTAGGGGTTAAGGTGTTGGGCTACCAATCGAAAGGTTTTGAGTTTAATCCCAGGTTCAGCAAGCTGCCACTGTTTGGCCCCTGAGCAAGGCCCTAACCCTCAATTGCTCAGCTGTGTGTGTATATATATGAGAGAGAGGATATGGCTTATTATGTATAAGAGCTCTGGATAAGAGCATATGCCAAATCCATTTTGTATTTGAAGTAGCAGTATAATCAGTAGTAGAAGTAGACATGTAAGCAGTGTTAATAGTAACAGTAGTAGTATTTAAAGAGGAAGTAGGAGAAGTATTAGTAGGAGAAGTAGCAGTAAAAGTAGAAGAAGTAGTAGTGTTAGTTGTAGAAGCAGTAGTACCAGTAACACTAGTAGCAGCTGCAGTAATAAAAGTAGTAATAGTAGTAAAGGAAGGGTTTAAAATGTCTGACTATGATTGGAAAGTTGTGAGGTCGAATCCCAGGTCCACCAGGACAAGGCCCTAAATTTTCAATTGCTTAGTTGTGTATAAAAAAAATGAGATAAATGTAAATCACTCTTGATAAGGCTGTCTACTAAATGCTGTAGAAGCAACAGCAGTAGTATTTGAATTAATAGAAGTAGCAAAAGCATCAGTAGCAATAGTATTTGTGTTTGTAGGGGACCAACAGGACCAGTAGTGGGATCTGGAGAAGTAGCAGCAGTAAATAGAAGCCTTTTATTACTGGTCACATATGCATAATCATGTTGGAAAGATTTCATTTAAGATATGGCGTAGATTTAACAGACCATACCAAAATCATAACAAAATATGACTAAATTTAAACTAACATAATATAAACCAAAATGAGAAAACCACATGACATAACTAAGACAACTCAGATATTTAATTTTACTAACTAAAGTTACTTAAAACAAGGAAATAAAAAACATAAATACAACAGCACACAACAGCAAACACTGCACACATTGTGAACAACGATTCGACATACGAGGAAGGATGTAAATAACCGACCAAATTATGAATAATGGGAAACAGGTGAACTCACACAAGACATAATAACATGATGACACCACAATACACCTGCCAACGCCCCCTAGTGCTCCGGCAGGGCATAGTCCCCGTCTGACGTACATAATTAAAATTGAAATTATTTGATTATTTTTTATATGAAATTAACCCATCTGTGCATTGCAGTCTAACACACTTCTTGGGTGCAGCCAATGAAATTAACCCATCTGTGTATTGCAGTCTAACACACTTCTTGGGTGCAGCCAATGAAATTAACCCTTCTGTGTATTGCAGTCTAACACACTTCTTGGGTGCAGCCAATGAAATTAACCCTTCTGTGTATTGCAGTCTAACACACTTCTTGGGTACAGCCAATGAAATTAACCCTTCTGTGTATTGCAGTCTAACACACTTCTTGGGTACAGCCAGAATTTAAAAGCTTCTCCTTTCGTGGTGAGAGATGTGAAAAGAAAACTCCAATTACATCAAAGTCTGTAGATTTCAGAACTTTCTATAATCTTAATATCACAGTGTGAAAGGTTTTCCCTGGCTACAACACACATGCCTAGAAACTCCTGAAATGAAAGTATTTTCTGATCTTTTGCTTCATATTTATTTTTTTGATCCATCACAACTGTCTCGATATATTGCAAAATGAAACTTTGGATGTGAAGCTGCTCTAATATATTTGAGGGCATGATGCATAACACTCTATTCAATTCATAACCCAGACAAACAGTGAGACAATTTCAAAGATCTAATCTATTCTCTTCAACACAATTACTTTAGAACGAAATATTTGATATGGTCTGTTAAGAACAAAATGGCACATAAAACCCAGTAAAGTTGGATGGAAATCCTTCGTTCAAACTTTGAAGACAATGAATTAGAAATTTGCAATTAAACTAATCAGTAACTCTCATTCAAGCCAACCAACTTTAATACGCACCACTTATGATAAAAAGCTTCATGAATGTATTATCAATTGCAAATACGCAATGAAGAGCTTTGTAAAATCACTTTGTTTCCAGCCTTTTTGGTCAAATTTACGTCTATTTTTGTCAGTGTTTGCAGGCTTGTGTTCCGCGTTAATGGTTTTGCTATTAGCACGTTTTTTTTTCCACATAAATTCAAATACAAGCTCAAATTTGGCAGTGCTCCTTCATAACTTGACATGATATGGGAATGTAATAATGAAAAGCAAGATCATGAAGAAAAGAAGCTAATTCGAGGGCATTCGTAAATTAAACATTGTCTTTTGCACAATCGAACAAACTTTGCTAAGTGGCTAAGCTCTGAGGCTTTTTTCCTTCTCTTTTCAAGCATTATGATTTGAGAACAATACAAAGGCCCAGAGTGAGTGTATCCAAATCGATTCACAAAAAGACTCGAAAAACAAACAAACAAAAAAAGACGTTTCAAATAATGTATGCATATTTTATGATTGAACATACGGTAAGAGCAAAATATTCAATTCAATTCATTTCAATTTATTCAACAATTCAAATTGTCTCAAAGCAGCTTCATAGAAGTATAGAAACAGAAGTTAAAATTAAGTTACTATATATCTCTAACATCTACTGTATCCATGTCGCTAATGAGCAAGCCGGAGGTGACGGGGGCAAGGAAAAACTCCCTGAGATGATATGAGGAAGAAACCTTGAGCGGAACCAGACTCAGAAAGAAACCTCATTTGGGTGACACTGTAAAATAAATAATGTAAATGTAAATAATGTCCTTTCTACAACAGTTAATAGTTGTGCACCACAGGCCAAACACTAATACAGTCTGACAGTCCAACTTTTGTAAAACAGCTTAAATTTGTGTGTTCAGAAAAAAAAGACATAATTGAAATACGATTATATCTCATTTTCATATATATATATATATATATATATATATATATATATATATATATATATATATATATATATATATATATATATATATTTAAAATTCTTTTTTTTTTTTACATTAAATTGGTCTCTTGGAGTTTTCTCAGTTCCAGTGAATGACAGTTTTGGGCTTTACATCCTGTGCCAAGCATAAACAGTATTAAACTTTGTATGAAATATAAAGCTTCAAACTTCTGCTTCACTCAATAAAAGCAGCTAAATATACTTGGAATATAACTATATATATAATATAAATATAAAATATACTTGGAATAAACTCAGAAATATATCCATAGTGACAAATAGGAAGGATTAATTATTACAGGATGAGATGGTGAACCAAAATAATAGCATATGGCAAGACTTCTGTTAGAAATATCCCCTAGTGTTCGTATAATGTGATTCAGAGCGAAATGAGTGTTGAATTCATGTTTTGGGCTTGTCGTAGCCTAGTGGTTAAGGTGTTGGGCTACCAATCAAGTTCACCAGTTTGCCACTGCTGGGCCCCTGAGCAAGGCCCTTAACCATCAATTGCTCTGTTGTATAAAAATGAGATTATGTAAGTCGCTCTGGATAAGAGCGTCTGCTAAATGCTGTAAATGTAATGTTTTGTTTACTTTAACTTTTTACCATTTAACATGTTTACAGTTTAATTCTAGTCATTTCCTGTAATTGGTGTATTTCCTGAGTGTGTTCACCTGTTAGGGCAGACATAGGGTCAGTAATACTGATAAAAAGTTTGGGGTTTCAAGCCTCAGCTTCACCAAGCTGCCACTTTTGGGCCCTTGAGTGAGGCCCTTAACACTTTCTTATCCAGTGTGCTGTACCTTGGCTGACTATGTGCTCTGATGCTTCCTATTAAATTGAGATACGCAAAGAAATAATTTTAGTTTCTTGCCTCTTAGTTTCTGGTACTTCCTGGTTTTATTTACTTTGGTTATTTATTTGAATTAGAGATTACAGATTGCCATAAGTTGACCCTGTCTGCCTGTGACTTGGACCTCCTACTTGATTACTGGACTGCTTTTAATAAATCTAATGCTGCATTTAGGCTTTCGAGTTCTGCCTCTCATTACAAATAACAACTCAGAGAAACCTTACTACATCAAGTTAATTATAAACATCAACATGTAATAAGAATTTACTGACATTACATTAACGACTTGAAGGAATAAGCCTACGGATAAACGAAAGGCATGGCCGATACATGGACGCTATCTGTCACCAACCTAATTAAGTGGATGTTGCATATACAAAAATAACAAATCTAATATTGCAGATACGGTTTATATTCAAATCCGAACAAAGGTCATTGCATTGTATCAACCAAGACATCAGCGATGGATTATATTTTTACCTTTCGTATAATAATTACTAACTACAGTGACAGTTATAGCAATTGACACAAAAAGTCACACGCTCGTAATCACACGCTCAATCACTTTATTAGTCAGCGTCATGATATGTACAGTGAGATCGCTCAAGCCAGAGAGTTCTTTCACTCTACTCTTTAAATAGCATTATTATCGCTTGAGCATCAGAACATGATAGACTGGCTGGGAGTCAATCCAAAAATGTTACCCTTGGGCCAAGGCAAGAGTTTCTCACCTTTAAAAGAATTCCAAAGTGAAACATAGTGTTTTCACTTCAATTCATGCTCAGGGATAAGCATCGTCATCTCCCAAGGCGCCCTCTAGCTCTGACGTCTTAAACATGCACCGCACATCTGCAGGGAAACGAGACTCACCAGGGAGACCTGAATTTTACAAAGACTGCCTTTGAAAATAGCAACTCATGCAAATATAGTTTGACTAGTCAATAGTAAAAAAAAAAATGAAAGAGAGCAGTGTGTGTGTGTGTGTGTGTGTGTGTGTGTGTGTGTGTGTGTGTGTGTGTGTGTGTGTGTGTGTGAATGTGTGTAGTGGGGTGTTGGTGCATCTATGCTTTTGAACACAAATGACAAATCATTTTGTTCTCAGAATGGCAACAAGTCATACCGGAATGGTACATAATCCTGGAGAGAGAACAAAGGCTTAAGGGCTAGAAGTTCCTCTGATCTGATGTCTACATGTGTGATTTGTTCAACACAGACACACAAAGAACAGAGACATCGAAACAGTGAGCGCCACAAATAGGCTTAAAATCATCATGCGAGCAGGTTTAGAGACGGTCCTTTGAGAGTGAGGGACACACTGTATTGTACTGTATGAATACAGCAATGACTTACTCTGTTGTAAAGAAATCAATTCATCTGGTTGACAAAACGTGATTGTTTTTGTCCCTAAATGAAACAAATTTGTGAGATCTAAGGATTTTTTGTGACACTTAGACTGGGTCTAATTTTAAAATGGTTGCGAAAGTGAGTTGGCTAAAAAAAAAAAGGGAAGATTTTTGATCTCCTGCTTGTAGAAACAGATGACGAAAAAAAAATCATCAAATTCTATGACGGTGTTGTCCAACCCGCTGGTTGATTCGATATGGACTCAGCATTTACAGTAAAGTTAATGATACTGGTTATTACAATAAAGTCACAGCAGTAGCTCTAGGTCATTTGTTACACTGTAATCTTACAGAACTGCAAATATTTTCCTAGAACACATTCAGATCGCATTATGCTGATTTGCATATAATACAATATTACTGCAGAAAATACAGAACTTCTTTACAATGAGTCTTCAGAAGAACTTCTTTTTTGTTTTGCAGTTTACCTTTGGCAATAAACAATAAGCTTTATGACATTTCTGTCTTTTTTTTACCAACTGAACTCATATAGAATGATAACAGCTTATAAAATAGGCTAAGTACAGAAAGAAGGTTAGCGTACAGGTTTTTCGCTAGCTGACAGACTAGGATTAAGCTATTATAATGACACACAGTCATGGTTGCCAAGTTTGGAGAATGGTGTGGAATGATGTTTAACTGGTGAGCGGTCAGAGGCTAGGGTGTTTGTATAGACAACAGTTTTATTCAATGAATTTGAGGTTTTTATTTTTATTTTTATTTTTTCCCTCAGAACCGATGAGGCAGAATAATATTTGCAGAGTTAGCAACTTCACACTCTTCACAATCTATTTTGTAAAACATTGCCTGCCAAAAAAATAAATAAATAAAATCATTTTCACAAAATGTTGCCTGTCAAAATATCATTTTGATGAAAACCAACACTTACAAGATGTCAATCACTAGCGAACTGATTTTATTTGGGCTCTTTGTGCTTCAGGGTAGCTTGTGTTTTTAAAAAGAAAAGCTCAAGTGCCCAATGACATCTGGTTGTGTATTTAGATGGAAGAAGTGCAAAGCAATAGCTTGATGATAAAACTATAAGGTTTGTGAAGAGTAAGCAAAAAAAAAGCATCATATCATGAGGTGATATTGATTGCCTAGTAAGAATGATATGGGCAAAACCTGAACTCAACTAGACAACTGTATTTGTAATTGCTTTCTTTTAGACTTTTTTTTTTTTTTGCCAGTACAGCCGTACAATGAAAATGGACTGATGGGACGTTTTCAATCAATATAAACAAACGAATGACTCTGTGGGCTTTCAGCGGGAGATTTTTTCCCTTTGTTGGGATGATTTTACACATAATTTGAATGGGTAAAGATAAACAGCTTCAAGTTTTAGCTGTTTATGAGCAAGCACATGGGACGTCTTAGAGAGCAGAAATGGGTTTGACATCACCATTTACTTTCAAGATAGAAACTTATATGTGAAAGTGGATGGGTGGGTGGGTGGGGGGTGTTTTTTTCTATGAATATATTGAATACTTAAACACTTACAAAACAAAGCCATTCATATGAATGTAGACAAAGAGTGTCTACATTTATATGAGCCATAATGCACCACTTCTGAGTGTGACATAAAGACATTTAATGCTAAACCTGGACACAAACAAACGCACAAATCCCATTTTGTGCCCTCTGGAAAAAAAATGACCTACTATCCTACCTAGCTATCCTACTAAGTACCTGTCATGTTTCCCCTAAATAGTGAACAGTATGCTAGTTGTGGTTTAGTATGCTAAAAATAAAAGCATACTTATAGATATTATCCCAAATTTCTCTTTGTGTAACCATGAGACATGACTGTCACTGATAAGCTGTAAGAATCTAGGTTCTGGTCCAGAAAGAAATCCAGTCTCACAGCTTCATAGCATTCGATGTAGCTACACATACAGCTACTCGTGCTCATGACAGAAGCGTATGAATCGGTAACAGTGTTACAGTACATGTGCAAGCATATGTGCAAAATGTATTTTCCCATAGCTAGCATAATATCTTCATAAACTAACCTCGGTAATCATTTCCCATTATAATCTATTCATGTTCCCTCAGTAAATCACTGATGAATTTAGGTCTAATCCTGACAAAGCAAGCTAATCTTGGCCACATATTCACCCAGTTCCAACTTCAGGTAGATCATTATAATATTCTAGAGAAAAAGGAAAAGAGTGCAATGAATTGTCACAATGCCTGCACCGAAGCTATTGTTCCACACAGATGCCGATTTTAGATAGTAAAGTAAAGTAATGACGAGACAGCCTTGTAACTAAGCAGTTGAATACACATTATACATTACACATTATCACACATTATTATAACATTACAGTCCAGGAGTGGAAATCTAATAAAGGAAGTCATCTAGATCTACATGATGCAAACATGCTCTGAAGTAAGCACATGATGGACTTGTCCATTTCTACCCTGTGGTCTGCCAAGCCTGAAATGAAAAAAAAAAAAACCACTGTGGATTTATAACCCCAGCATAACTACACACACACTTACACACACCCACACACATAAACAAACATTATATTTATATGCAATAGCTGTATATGCTCACTAATTGGACAGAGCCCAGATGTATTTTAATTACATCAGTCCGGACAATAAGAAAAATTAAATCTATTTTCTATTCTTTGAAACACACACCATGTCTGTAATTAGAGGTATTGCGGTATTTATCTTTCACTGCAGTGAGTAGTTAAAGCCATTCAGCAGCCACACAGACATGTTTGAGTATTCACTCATGCTAGTTATTTCGTTAGGATACTTAAAACAAGACATGGGCTTGACGAAGACACAGCGTCCCTGTCTGGAGATGGACAGAACTACAGATGTGGGTAGATGTGTGCAGATATGCATACAGGTATCAAGACAAGAATTAAATATAAATTAGTATGTTGGCTTTCGCAAATAGTCTTGAATTTGCAGAAAAATACCAAACAATTATATAAATTAATATATTTCATGCTAATTTTTTTTTATACGAACGCATTTCTTATAGCTTAAAGAGAATAATACGACCCCACCCATTGCCTCTATAACTTAACAGTGACTCTAAGCACATGTATTAAACTTTTGTGTTTCTAACATTAGCAAATAAATAGTAAAATAAATGTTATTTTCCTTAACACAATCAAGAACTTATTTCAGGACATAATATTATACATTCATTGCCTTGATCACCGTGGATGTTTAGACCAAACTAAAATAAAAAAAAAGCCTTTTTAAAAATTATAGTTTTAATTATTAGTCATTTTAATGTACAGCATAGAATTATTTTTCAGCTACTTGTACTGTTGAAATATATTTTTTATTAAAAAAACAACAACATTTATTTATTTATTTATTTATTTATTTATTTATTTATTTATTTATTTATTTATTTATAATTCATTTTCTACCGCTTATCCGAACTTCTTGGGACACGGGGAGCCTGTGCCTATCTCAGGCGTCATCGAGCATCAAGGCAGGATACACCCTGGACGGAGTGCCAACCCATCACAGGACACACACACTGTCATTCATTCACGCAATCACACACTACGGACAATTTTCCAGAGATGCCAATCAACCTACCATGCATGTCTTTGGACCGGGGGAGGAAACCGGAGTACCCGGAGGAAACCCCCGAGGCACGGGGAGAACATGCAAACTCCACACACACAATGTGGAGGCGGGAATCGAACCCCCAACCATGGAGGTGTGAGGCAAATGTGCTAACCTCTAAGCAACAGTGCCCCCTTATTTATTTATTTATTTGTTTGTTTGTTTGTTTGTTTGTTTGTTTGTTTGTTTGTAAGTTTGTTTGTTTGTATATTTATTTGCTTATTTCTTGCTACCATTTTCCTAGGTTCCAGATCACTGTGGGCAAACTTGCGTTTAGTGACAGTGCATTAATTTCCAGGTATGCTAGCCCTCTCTTAGTAGCAGGCGTGTCATTAAGTCTTAGCACACAGCTTGGAGGATATGTCTGTTGCAACATCCTGTGCAGCTATAAAACATGATGGGTTTTGGGTTGGCTCATCTTAGTCCAACAGTCCTGGTTTTATTGCATGGCTCAGTTTGTTAACTTGGCTCTGGAATATTTGATGCCAGAAAAGCCAGAGTTGCTCAACATTATAAAGTCACGTCAATCTCAGAAATCAGAAATGACTCGGATAGCATTTGGATGTCTGCATATTAAGATGTGTAGAACTCCAACTCCAAGATCATTTCATTCATCCTGAGAAAAAATCGAACTTGCCAACTGGGTCTTGCTATTTGGAAACGTCAGTGCAGTGAGATCATTAAATAAAAAAGAGCTCTGTCTCTTCAGATGTTGCTTTCATTCTTAACCTAATTATGCACATAATGGGCCATATTCAGAGCTTACAAATTAGGTTCGGTATTAACTCAAGGAAAGTTACTTATATTTCCAATTGATTCATGCAGTTGCTTAAAAGTTGATTATCTGGAGGCCCATTCAGTTTAGTAAATTATCTGGCAAGTATTCAAATAAAGATCTAATAGGAGTCTATTATATATAGTATACTAACACATTGCCAATACACTGCTACACATATAGCCTGAGTTATTATCAATTTAATTATTGCAAATTTGATTCAATTTAACCTTATGGTTTCTACCCTGGAGAATTTGTTTCACAAGAATTCCAATGTCTCCAAATAAGATGATTTCTTCTCCGATCTCCACAATAACAGAAAGAAAGAAAGAAAGAAAGAAAGAAAGAAAGAAAGAAAGAAAGAAAGAAAGAAAGAAAGAAAGAAAGAAAGAAAGAAAACCCTTCCAATAGACAGGAGATTAATCTAATTCATTAACATGCATTCATTCATTCATTCATTTTCTCAGCTTATCCGAACTTCTCGGGTCACGGGGAGCCTGTGCCTATCTCAGGCGTCATCTGGCATCAAGGCAGGATACACCCTGGCGGAGTGACAACCCAACGCAGGGCACACACACACTCTCATTCACTCACACACTACAGGCAATATTCCAGAGATGCCAATCAACCTACCATGCATGTCTTAGGACTGGGGGAGGAAACCGGAGTACCCGGAGGAAGCCCCCAAGGCACGGGGAGAACATGCAAACTCCACACACACAAGGCGGAGGCGGGAATCAAACCCCCAACCCTGGAGGTGTGAGTCAAACGTGCTAACCACTAAGCCACTATTCCCCCTAATTCATTAACAGTGCTGTTTTATTTCTTAACAGCCCAAATGTTCAAGATCAAACATGTACATAACTGGACACTGGCTCTGTCTTTGTCAAACTCAGTGTGCAACTGTATAGGTAATATGCAGCTCTGTAACTATATCTGAACTCCATCCAGTACCCTCTGTGTTAACGCCTCACGATGTATACCTAAAACAAGTCTGAATACTGCCTATAGTGTCTATTTTGGAGAACAGTAGCCTGACATACAGCCTGTTCTTTCTGGGGCCACCTGTAAACAATTTTGATAAATCCATTTCAAACTGCATGGTACAGAAACACTTGGCGATGGAAACACAGAGTAAAAGACTGAACTGGAGCCAGATGTACCCTGGCTTGGCACCATACTGCCATAAACTAACCTTATGCTCGTGCAAGATACTTAAGGCTTTTTCAATGGCACAATATGAAACTCTTAGCAATGACGTTACATGCCAGATTGGACTGAATAAATATTTGCACAGATAACGGCAGTCAAAAGAATCTGTGTGTGCCTCGCTCCTCTGCCTTTTAAAATGAGTTACTTCTTGCCTACTGGATCTCACAGAAAGAAAGGTAGAAGCTGGATATAAGCCTCTGATGCAATATGAGAAAAGTTATAAGGTAGAAGATATGCACAAATTATCCTGACACATGTAACCCTGCTCAAATGGTTCTAGTTTAGAAAGGTGCCAATTTGACATTCTACACAGGTATTGATTCAGACAAACCTGACAGCCTAAAATGCATGTTCCACATTTTTTTGCACAAGTTCACTTTTTTAAATGGCGACATTATATTCCAAGCACAGCATGACCGGCAAGAAAGATAAGCTTGTATTTATGAGACTTCTCATAAATATATCAGAAACAGCTGTCAAAGCATTGCCTTAAGCAATGTCAAAAAGCTACCCTTTGGTCTAAATGTCAACACATTTTAGCATGATTAGTCACAACATCCCTTCAATGGCAGTCATTGATTGCCAGAGCCAGCCAATGTGCCAAGGTCTTCAACAGATGTCCTCAAATTTCAGCTACACTGTTAAATGACAATGCTTGATTTTGATTTTCAACAACCCCGCAAACATCTTAAAGATATGGGAGATATATTTGGAGACGATGTGAGTCGATGGAAAGTCCGGTCAGTTGATGATAACAAACAAACAAACAAACAAACAAAGAGTTTGAGCGAAAAAATAAAAAATACTGCCAGAGGCACATTAGGGAATCTCTTGAACCTTGGTGACCTGTGGTTGGAGCTGAATCCATTACGGAAGAGGCAACTATCATAAGGGTATATTTGTTTCATCATAGAATGAAAGTAATCATTCCTCTGAGTGTGTTATGCAATGCAGCATGAGCAGGAGTTCATAGGATATGTCAGGGATGACATGACCTAAAGGAAGGTTGCCTTGACCCTCACTAGTTGGTTGCTGTTGTTAGTAAATATAGATCTGCCTGGTGGGTGGAAACTGTCTAGTGACCAAACTGGGGGGAATAGAGTGAAAATTAATCACAGATTGATTTGCTGACTATTCCCTCTAAGAGGATCTGAACCTGCCCTGGCACCCACAACATAACGGTGCCACCTTTAATTTGTCAACAGCAGTTACTTCAATTTTTCATTTCACTTCCGAGTTGCTTTTAAGGGAAATCCAGAACACTTTGTGCAGTTGTACCGAGTCTTAAAATTTGCATTTGCACAGCATCAAAAAAGTTCGAAAATGTTAAGAAATGCTCAAAAAGTACATCTTAAATGTACAAAATATCCAAGCATCTTAATTGGTCTAAGGTTGCATGACTGGGCAGATCCTTCAATTATGAACATTATCTTTCTTCTCTCTCTAAATGAATATTGGTTTAAGATGTGTTTAGGGCTGTTGGAAATCAAATCAATCAATTAATTAAATGGTTTAATCCATGGTGTCCTCAATATCCTGAAGGTCTACGTCAACTAGACATATAACAGGATTAACGTAAATAACTGAATCCTTATTGTTATTACTAAATACCATCTGTCTCTGCCATTTCATTTGTGAGTTATGTCGGTTGGTTTAGGAGTTGACGGGTTATGCCCAGAGGTCGACTGGGTTCAGCAGAGGGAGCCAGATCCTACACTACTCTCTGTAAGTCCTTAGTCTGTAATATTTCCTCACACGAGAGAGTAAGAGAACAAACAAGACAGCAAGTCTTTTTCTTTAAACTTCACTGAAAGAACAATACAATTAAGAACTTCAGAGCTGCCATTATAGGAGAAAATTATTCATGAATCTTATTATCCAAGATCATTCTGAAACATGCACGTACTGTATGCTTGCACAAGCCAGGTGTTGATTTGCAACAGACTCAACACAAAGATTTGCTACTGAACTTCTACTTAATATTGTACGTTGATGAAACATAATGTTTAATGCTCCCAGGAGGACCACCTTTGGTGAACAGCTCTAAGGGAAGTCGTCAGACAAAAGATCTATCCTAAAGATGCCTTAAACGACCAGGGTTACAAGGTCCTAGACCCAAGCTTCCTCAGAAGTGTAGTTGGTATCAGAGCACCTTAGGACAAAGGTCAGTGTTAAATTTTGTGAATTGAGGTCATATGTTTCAGGCACTTGGGTAAAAATAAGAGCAGTTCTTAGCATCAGATCACAACTTGGAGAACTCCCACGTCTTACAGATTTCTACCTTGTTCCGAGTGAAATTGCAGATGCGCCTACTTCTTGTCCTGATTCAAGGACACTGCTGCAAGAACCCTTGCCTCTGCAACCCAAAGATGTGCTGTTGAACACCAGTGGTGAGAGAATCCATCAAGTTGAAGAATGTGGCCTTCTGAGTAATGTTCACAGAGTGCTCTACTGATTAAAGTCAGAGGTATGGGAGTGCCTGGGGCAGAAACATGTCCCAGGAAGAGATTATATCACTAAATGAATGAATGAATCTGTTTGGAAGGGTATGTCAAGGTGTTTCACTGAGGTATTTAATAAGTTTGAATGTAATTATATTTTTTGTAATCCTCATATAGGAAGTTATTTATTCTGAGAAGCAAGGAAACAAAAGCCTGCAAACTAACAAAGGATTAATTAAATATGTACGATTCATTCCTTGAATTTGAACGTGTAGAAACCTGGAGCAGCAAAACAGTCATTACTATTACAAGCACATGTCTGTCAGATATCTCTGGGTAGGCTGAGCTCACTCCATTCACCCCTTTAAAAACCACTGCATGTGGGCACATACACATACACAAACACACTCTCACAGCCTAGAGCAGAGCTGTACATGGCTGGAATCATGACGAGTACCACACCAAGTCAAGCCAGCAAATAAAATGAAGCC
>NC_062529.1:19397703-19457703 GCF_022655615.1 Tachysurus fulvidraco
CTGCGTGACCTTGGACCCCGAAGGGCGCAACAGTGCCCTCAGTTGATAAGGATAAGGGTTTCAGCTCAATGCCCTAAATGTCACATGATCTTATCATGTTTTACACCTGATCTCTGTTTCTCTGATCAGAAGCCATGATTAAGTTCTAACTTCTGTGTATTTTATAGTCTGGGTTTTTATTTTATTTATTTAGGTAGTAAAACAATAAAACAGACAATAAAATCCTGCACTTGTATCCTCTTCCTCTATGGATCCCTGACATTCTATACTAACAGCATACACAAGGACTTGTGTGGATGCTACAAATGAATGAATGTTAAAAATGTTGGTAATTAATGATATGGTGAAGTTTTCTGTAAAGTCTCCAGTGCCAGTGGATTACAACCTTACGTTTTCAGACACTGGACAACTCATCAACATGGACATCAACATTTTTATTTATTATTTTTGTGACTTATTAACGTCTCTAGAGAAAAAGGTTTAGTGAAGGAAAGACTCTAAAATAAATAAGATATAAGATAAAAAATAAGAGGACCAAGCATTCTGGACCATGACTGTAACGCTTGTTCTTAGTGGAATCATCACACCACCCTGGCATTGATTAGTTTCTTACAACAGCATGTCCACATGTACTTTACTGCTTCCATATGATCGATAAAGACACAACGAAAATTCTGTATTCAATAATACAAATAACGGTGGCTTAGTGGGTAACACGTTCGCCTCACACCGCCAGGGTCCGGGTTCGATTCCCGCCTCCGCCTTGTGTGTGTGGAGTTTGCATGTTCTCCCCGTGCCTCGGGGGTTTCTTCCGGGTACTCCAGTTTCCTCCCCCAGTCCAAAGACATGCATGGTAGGTTGATTGGCATCTCTGGAAAATCCGTAGTGTGTGATTGCGTGAGAGAATGAGAGTGTGTGTGTGCCCTGTGATGGGTTGGCACTCCATCCAGGGTGTATCCTGCCTTGATGCCCGATGACGCCTGAGATAGGCACAGGCTCCCCGTGACCCGAGAAGTTCGGATAAAGCGGTAGAAAATGAAATGAGATGAGATGTGCCGACTGTTTGAATTCAAGTCAAAATCATGTAACGAGGCCAACAAATCTATTCGGAAGAGCTGTTGTTGTAACACAAGATCTTTCCTAGTCATGTGAACATGGTGTCACAAAGCAGAGACATAAGGGTTTAAGTGCGAGTAGTTCACAATCTAAAACCAGGCAGAAGTCAAATACCACACCAGCACAGCAATGTAGGGCGATTTCAAATCGAAGAGCAGAGGTGAAAAGTCAAAATACATGAGTAATTAACATGGAACAAGAGTTCTCCGAAATGCAAAACCTCACAGAGATAGCTGGTGAATTACCTTTTTACTGTACTGTATATGGATTTAAAATTGTTTCAATGATTGAAAAACTTCTGAAAGCCCAAGTTACCTATTGTGGCTGTAGATTCTTTTATTATTATTATTATTATTATTATTATTATTATTATTATTATTAAAAAAATGAAACTTTGTTCAAGGTCTTGCTTGGATATGGAAATGTTTTAACCCTTTTTCTTTTCTTTTTTCCTTTATATACACTAGTCTGACAGATAAGCAATGGCTAAACGTTCCAATCAAGAGAGACAAGTCAGGGATATTTGGGTGCATTCAACGAATAAACAAGAATAATGTCAAAGCCGTTTAAATGCGTCACTGCAGTCTATATTGGTCAGCGGTGTCGAATCTTATCGCAGGTTTTCATTCCAACCAAGCAGAAGCCACACCTTTCCGGAAAAGATGTGACACTACTGATATAGGTTTAACTAACACAGGACTTTTTTTTTTTCGTTTACCTACAATACATACTGTATGAAAAAAATCACAAATATTAAATCGTTCGATCATTCGAATTAATTCAAACTATATTTTTTTTACCCTTACAACAAAGGACTTCCTGAAGGCACTACAGTATACTGTATAGCTGTATTTATTTCACAAAGCATACAGGAAGTGTGCCACAGAGAGGCCTAATCATCCCTGTGTACGACCCAGTTTGCCAGGCATACAATTAAGTAGTTTAGAAACTCTCATCTCAGTGGATGCATTGTTATTCAAGCACTACCAAGATATTATTGTGCAGATGTAGTTTAAAAAAAATGATTTGCTCCTATTCAATTGCCAAATGTGATTTTTCTTGTATTTTCCATTACGCATTGATACTGTGGGTTGAAAAAATAGCATTTTTTCCAGTAGTCATGGCAGCTTATTATCAGCTTCCGCTTCCGTCAGCCAAGAATAATAATCTGAGGCTACAGTGCATGCACATTTACCAAAACTAGACCTTGAAGATTAGATGATAGTTAAGTGACCTTAAACTGTCCTGTTTTTTTTTTTGTGTGTGTGTGTGTGTCCTTGCTCACTTCTGTTTGTTCTGCATTCTAAGATGCTTTTCTGGGCACTGTGTTTGCATAGAGTTATTATTTGGGTTGTTGCCATTATTTGTATGTATATACAGGTACGCATCGCTTCATTACACATTTATAGCTACACAATAAGAGTTTAGAGTTTGCTGCATTCAGGCTGCTCTGATCAAACAAGTTCTTCTTGTGGTTTGTCTCGAATTGGTTTATTTGAATTGATTTGCATATTTAGTCTGTCTCAGAGTGTTACCGTCGAACCGTATACTTTTAAAAGGGCAAGTGGGATTTTGCTGCTTATCAGAGGATTGTGGGTTGAAACCCCAAGTGGCTTATGAATGTGTGCCTTTTGAGCGTGTGTGTGTGTGTGTGTGTGTGTGTGTGTGTGTGTGTGTGTGTGTGTGTGTGTGTGTGTGTGTGTGTGGGCCCAGACTTTCTTCTTGGCTCTTCCTAACTTGCTGTGCAAATTATCCTTCACTCAGCGAGTGTGCACTATAGTGCATTTGTCTTGCTTCATCGTTGCTTTGCTAGCGCTGAAGAGTTTAGAAAGCTTTCACATTTATCTGTTTCCCCGCATGTGTTACGGGAAGAAAGAAAGCGCCTGCTAACAAAGGTCATCAGAGGTAAGAACGTCTTCAAAAACAAGTTAACACTTTCATTAAGCTTCGAAATTGTATTATAAAGTAATATTATCTATTCATTTATTCATTCTCAGAGTTTTGAATCTGTGACATTTTGGCTCATTTTACGTGTTGTGATTTTGGTTGTATCGGCTATAACTTTGTGAGTGTGTGTGTTTCAGGCAATGTTCCATGAAGTGGTCTAGGTCATCCAGAAGAACGTCTCTGCCTAATGAGCTGCTCCTGTTAAGATCCATCGCATCCGGCTCTGTTAATGTTGCATGACTGTACACTGCAGGATGTGGCTACATTTAAAGGCCATTTTAGAAATCTTCTTTATATTAGTGAATATAAATGAACTCACTTTGTCATTTTAGGGAAAAAGACGATAATTACCATTAAATCACAAAGGGAGACTTTTGAAGCCAGTGAAATGAAATGATACATGAGCTCTTTTCATGGTTGAAATGACTAAAGAACAACTCAGAAAGCATCTGTGAGTGAGAGAATGCATGTGAGATAATGAGGGGAATTGTTACACGCTAAATTCTTATGTAATGTGTGTTTGTCTGAATGGCTAATGAATGAAAACCGCAATAACAACAATGATCATGGTCAGCCCTGTTCTGAAATATTTCACAACGCAACCATCCTATATGCAAATTAGTGGCCTTGATATATGAAAGCAACATTTCTATATTACTTCACCCACACATATACGTTTATACAGTTCTGTCAAGAAATTTCCAGGTTTTTTCTATTATGCCAGATTTATATCCTTTCAGATTTATCTATCTATCTATCTATCTATCTATCTATCTATCTATCTATCTATCTATCTATCTATCTATCTATCTATCTATCTATCTATCTATCTATCTGTATGTTTGTTTGTTTTAATATTTACTACAACAACAACAATAACAACAACAACAACAACAATAATAATAATAATAATAATAATAATAATAATAATAATAATAATAATAATAATAATAATAATAATAAAGCAATACCAAGTGATTCTTCTTCTTTTTTATTTATTTATTTGTTCATTATTGTTGTTGCAAATAAATAAATAAATAAACAAATAAATAAACAAATAAATAAATAAAGAAGAAGAAGAAGAAGAAGAAGAAGAAGAAGAAGAAGAAGAAGAAGAAGAAGAAGAAGAATCACTGTTGGTATTGCTTTATTATTATTAATTATTAAATATGTTATGTTATTTTGTCATATGTTTTATATAATTAATTACACTTACAGTGTTGTGCAACCTTTAAACAATAGGTGCAAGAAATTCTGTTTGTGTGTGTGTGTGTGTGTGTGTGTGTGTGTGTGTGTGTGTGTGTGTGTGTGTGTGTGTGTGTGTGTGTGTGTTTTTCCATATACATTGCTTTATAAAAAATTGCATCCAACATTTCACTTCCTGCCACATCAGCTCTAATCGAATGTGTCTTAACTTAAACTTCAAGTTGAGCTTCAATTTCCTCTCCCTTTAACCCTGCTTTTAGACTGGTGGTGATTTTTCGCCTCTCATCACTTAAATTGCTGTACATTAGTCTCTAGTGGTCATGCCTATCATCGTTTTGCTGCCTGCTTTAATGCCATAGTTTCACTAGTAGCCTCAGCAAAAACTACCTAAAGCATACCAGCCATTTCAACTAAAAGCTTGAAAAAAAATGGAAAAATGGGAAAATTAAGTATAGAAATTATATAAATTAATAAAAGTATATGCTTAAGTCAAAATGTTCTGAAAACAACGTTTTGCTCAAAGTTTTCATTTCTTTCGCCTGTTTGACAGACTAAAATAGTTTGAATCACCAGAATTGTAAAGACAGTGTTGTTAGTTTGGTCTAAATTAGAGGGAAGGAAATGCTTCAGCGTGTGTTACCACCAAAAAACAATGAAATCTTCTCTGTTAGGTCGAGTAGATTACATGTTAATGTATCTCAGATTTTCCTTCACTATTTTTACTTTTGGTTAAACTTCACTTAATTTTGTCGCTTTTACTTTTCCCGCTTTTTTCTTGTTGTTGTTGTTATGTCTAGAAATCTATCTGAGGAGATTTGGGAACCTTTGTTTACAATCCAAATCAAAATAGGAGATTGTTCTCAGCATCTCTGCAGCGTTGGTCAGGTTACAGACTCAATGATTCTATCGAACCCCGGTGCATTTGTGTTCATCAAACGTCATCACGAAAGTGCATGGAGAACACAATTGGTGTTATTTTGAACCTTGAGTCAAGTCAAGAAGCTTTTATGCCCCTTTTCCACCGAGGCAGTTCGAGTGCTGGTTCGGAGCCAGAGCCTAATTTAGAACCAGTTCTTTCTGTTTCGTCAGCCAAAGCACCGGCTCTGAACCAGGAAAAGTGGTTCTTAAGTAGCACCAAAATGTTGCTTGTCTAGACTTAAGAACCGCTTGCATCAGGAGCTTGCTGCGGGGCTACTGTTAGCACATTTGATAATGTAACTTAAGTATACTAATGTTTAATACACTTTTACTTTATCGCGATATGATACATTATCAGCACACATGATAGTAGGTAGCTACATGCTAAGGCTAAATTTTTTTTCTATGTTAACAATAAAATAACGTTATGTACTTTATCGATTACAACCTCTGTTTATACAGATTACACAGAGCTGCACGAACACGTTTTTATTTATGTTTGGATGCCAATGTATGTTCGCAAAGCCATGAGCATTAACAGTAAAGCAACATCCGCCATTGTTGTTGTTGCTGGGACACGTGACACGTATACAGTGACGTCACACTCGGCGCTGTGATGGCTCTCTAGCCAGTGGAAAGGCAAACCGGTTCTTAGAAGGTTCGCCAGTGGAACCAACTTTGAACCAGCACTAGCGCTAGCTCTGAACCAGCACCCGGTTCTTTACGGTGGAAAAGAGGCATTATTGTCATTTCAACCATATATAGCTGTTGCAGTATACAGTGAAATGAGACACTGTTTCTCCAGGACCATGGTTCTACATAAAACAAAGACAGAGCTAAGGACTTAGTAAGTTAGTCCTAGCCACATAAAGTGCGACTGTGACACCTGGTGCAAACAGTGCAGGAAAAACGTTAAAAACGTAAATAGCACCATTGAATCCGGAGTGGTGGTGCGTGCTACTGCCGTGCTGCCATCTTGGATCATATACCTCTTCTCTGTCCCAGAACATTCCCCTGATACAGTACAATGATACAAAAGTGTCTTATAAACTTTAAGTTATAAACTTATAAAAGTTTGTGTTACTTTCTGTACAAGTGCAGACCTGAATACGAGTTGAATTTACATTCACGTGAATCATAGCACAACCGACTTCACACCACCTTCTACATGTAGTCTCGGGTTTGGTGTTTGATATTAAAGTCTCCTGATTTAAGAGGAATGACTTCTGGCAATCATTCGGGTTAAGAGCTTTCTGATCAGCTGCAAGTCAGACACAAGGTTCCTCCTACCATTTGAAAACAATCCAGGATGTAGAGGACTCTAGATTCCCACCTTATCCCTGGTCTTCCTGGTTGGGGCTCCAGATTCAGCACAAGGAATAAATTGATCTATTCATAAATGTAATATTTATATCCTGAATTTACATATATTTATATTGTAAAGCTGCTTTGTCCTTTGTTAAACTGCTTTACAGAAAATAAACTGGAACTGAACTGAACTGAACCATGACTAAAATAAAGTTCTTACTGAAGTTGGATGAATGAAGGAACATTTAGGTGTGAATACTAAAATTGGCTATGGCTCCGAAGTAATACTTGAAGCAGTTTAGAGGTTATTTATATTTTGTTTTTGTGTAAAAAACAAAACTCCAGACGTGGTTGATGACTCATTTAAAACTAGACATTTAGGTCTTTAAAAATCTGTAGTTTTTCATAAGTATTTACTTGCCTATTAGGGGCAACATACTCAACAACTCAAAACATACTCAGAAATTATTGTTAGTAGCGTTTTTTCCACAAAAATGTATCTATTTCTCAACCCATTTCTGCTCTGTGAGAGACCCAAGTGCTTGTTTGTAAGCATCTAAAATTTGAAGTCATTATCTTCAACCGCTGTGTAAGGTTTTACTAAGAGATATAGGAAATATAGAAAGATGCAGAAATAGTAAACACAAATGATTTCATCTCAACCCATTTTTAGTCACTGACTTTCCATTTTTCTTCCAATCCCACTGCGTTACTAACACATGCACTGGGTGTCTAGGCCCTAGGTCTTTGCTCCTTTACCCAAAAGGTGGAAGGATTTGAAATGATGCACATTGTTGTTTTTGTATTTCAGCAGCTCCCTGTTCAGGGTCGCTACAGCGGATCATTTGGTCCGCGTGTTTGATTTGGCACAGGATATACACCGGATGCCCTTTCTGACAAAACCCTACCATTTAATCCAGCCTTGAGACCAGCACTGAGATTTAACCCCTTAGTGGCTGGGTTAGTTCCCTGCCAAAGAAGCACAAGGAACCTGCTGCTGGATTACCAGGGGAATTCAATATGATATGCCTAATATTAATAATTTTTAAATGTATTTCATATTCACTCATACAGACCATATTTGGTTTAGTTCACTTGTACATGTGAATTAATACAATGACTGACAAACGTACTTAATGTGGCCTTCATTCACAGACAAATTCACAAGAATTGAAATATTATTTAAGGTACACTATTAGGCAAGGATTATCCATGTACTGTTATTGTGAAGTGTTACTGCTCAGTGTCACTCTGTAAATCAAGCCGCCTTCCTTCCCTTATAGATTCAACAACCCGTGGGAATGCCTATGAAACTCATTTTGGGATTTAATTTTTTCCCTAATAATCTCCTTGCTGAATATTTGTCTGATGGCAATAAGCGAGGTTTATGTTTAACAAGGCTAGATAGTAATCAAGTCTGGATAGGTCCAATCAGCTGTATCTAATTATTCCTCTAATTTGGTTGATTAGATTTGGGGGCAATTACAGTTTCACCTAAGACCAGCTGGAGCTGAAATACTCATTAGATTAATGAAACAAATGTAATATATAAAGTATAGATATATTTATATATACATCGTGTCTTCAGTTGGGCAAACTTCAGTTGAAATCAGCAAGGATGGGAAGCACATTTTCATTTTCATTTCAAAGCCGAAGCGACTGAACAAAACTTGCAACGATTTCCGGATATGTCATGCAGCTCCTGCTCCTAGAACTCTGGCCCACTAAGCAAGAATTGATGACTTACCAAATGACCGAAGACAGAGGTTTTATCGGCCATTTATCCTCATTTACACCCCTCATTTATCCTATGTCTTAATAGCCTGAAATGTGTAATAATATCCTCTTAGATATCAGTCAATAAGAACGTTCAGGATTGTTAGCCTACAATAGCACTAATTTCTATCAGTCTATACTCATTTACAAGAAATACCTCATGTTATTTAAGTAATTTTATAAACTGTTTTCTTCCTGACAGCCCCATAATGTTTTCCCAGTTACTTCAAATTGAAAAAAAATTTAAATAACAATCAATTTCGTGTGTGTTTGTGAGCTTTCTGATTCTATTACGCCACTGCTGAGCTAGAAATTATTTCAATTATTCAAGCAAATGTACCCTAATGCTAAATGTAAATTCCAAGTAACGACGGGGCGTTGATTTCACAGAGCGAATCTGTGTCGACTGATTTTCTGCTCAGATGTGTATCAGAGAAAATGAATGGGGACCAACATAACGTTTGACAATTTTCAAGCCGGCAGACAGCTCAGATAAATGATTCCTCCAGATAAGGACAGAGCAAAAGGCAGATAAACCATGAAATTAAAAAGAAAGTCATTTATAATAATTTCTTCTAAGATGCTCCAAAAGATCCTACACACTGAAAATGTCCCGGGTTCTAGCAGAAAGAGTACAGTACAGACTGGATTGTTGCTAATAATCTATAACAGACCTTGTTTAAATGGACAAGTCACAAGCTGGAACAAGCTGGAGCTGAAAATCACTGAGTTACATAAATATCCCTAAAGATGCATCCCTGTTCTTGTACCTTAGACTGTTTTCTTCCATTTTTGATCTGAATTTGAAACCATTCATTCATTCATTATCTACCGCTTATTCGAACTACCTCGGGTCTCAGGGAGCCTGTGCCTATCTCAGGCGTCATCGGGCATCAAGGCAGGATACACCCTGGACGGAGTGCCAACCCATCGCAGGGCACACACACACTCTCTCATTCACTCACACACTCACACTTTACAGACAATTTTTCCAGAGATGCCAATCAACCTAGAATGCATGTCTTTGGACCGGGGGAGGAAACCGGAGTACCCGGAGGAAACCCCCGAGGCACGGGATGAACATGCAAACTCCACACACACAAGGCGGAGGCGGGAATCGAACGCCAACCCTGGAGGTGTGAGGCGAACGTGCTAGCCACTAAGCCACCGTGCCCCCCCAATTTGAAACCAGAGTCAAGTAAAAAACTTTTTGTAATTTAAATTTTTTTTTTATGATCATTTCCAGTCTGGCTATAGTTTAGTGGTGTATTTTGGTATGTCGATGTCACATAATGGCAATAATTTGCCAACACAGAATATAAAACGTACTGTATATACATTGCAAGAACTTAAAAAAAGCTGAACATCATCATGAACAGCTAAACATCACCATTTAAACATGCACTTTATGTTACATAGTAATCATTGCAAACCTTGCTTCAGGATTATTTAAAATAAGTCTATTCTGCTCTTGATACACGTTTGTAGGGAAATTCTTTTTAATCCTTCTGTCCTCTGGCATGCAGTAGAGGATGGATGCCCCTTAAAGTTCTCTTATATTTTCTTCATGATCTCATCTCAGGACGTTTTTCTTCTCTAGTTCTCTTGGTTCTCTGCTCACAATTATTGTATGAGCCACCAGCCAATCTCTGAGTTGGCCCTGTGCACCTGCCCAAAGGCTTACAAGTTACCCCAGTTTATCCATGATACTGAGATGAACCGAGCACTGTGGTTAATAACGACGTCCGAACAAAGGTGCATGATGTATTGTATGTAATTGATGTATGAACAATTTGTTCAGGGGCAAGCTCAGGGAATTTGTTGCTGAGGTGTGCAAGCAATAGATTGGTCCTTTTCCCAGTACCACAAAGCAGGAGGGAGGAGGTTTTAAATCCTTAGTGCTTTCTTGTGGGCTGGCAGTGTGTGTCTGCCTTGGTGTTCTTGGAACCAAGCCTATATGAAAGGGTGACCTGAAACCGGCCAGAATAGAGACCATCAATCTTCGTAGTTGTTTAGGCTCTTTGCAGTCCTAAGGTATTCAAAATTGTTTGTTTAATTTGTGAATAAGGTATAGAGGTAAATGTGACCCCAGCCAAATGATGCTGCTCTTACAGGCTAACTTCACGAGAAGAAGAAGATTGTCCCATATCTCAAGGTCCCAAAACCAAGCAAAAATTTTCTAATATTATAAAATTCTGCTTGGTTCGAGATGACTCCCTGGAGAAGAACTCCACAGGATGTACAGGTAGCTTGGGCTTGTTGCCGAACCATTGACCAATCACTTTGCAAAATGTCTATAAATAAGACTCCTTTTTTTGTGTGTATGTGACTGGGACCAGATGAGTCTTATCAGAAGTCCGGTGATTGGGGGCGGTTTAGCAGTATTGGATTCTGGGAAGTGAAGTCCGGAGCATAAGTCCGGTGCAGGCCACAGTGTGTTCTGGGCAGAGGAGTTCATGAACCGTGTTGACATGACATTAGGTCACTTTGTGCTTGCACAATTGAGCCACAAAGAAA
The DNA here is from genome assembly GCF_022655615.1 of Tachysurus fulvidraco. Taxonomy (NCBI): domain Eukaryota; kingdom Metazoa; phylum Chordata; class Actinopteri; order Siluriformes; family Bagridae; genus Tachysurus; species Tachysurus fulvidraco. The sequence goes on from NC_062529.1 coordinate 19,408,492, forward strand.
TGTAAAAAGTGGCGTGGTCAGTGGATACTCTGGATAAATTTTTTTTAAGGTTTATATTAAAAAAGAAAAAAAAGAAAAAATACTGACAAGTTGTCCACAGTCAACATGAATACCTTTTGCTAGATAGATTTATTTATTTATTTATTTATTTATTTATTTATTTATTTATTTATTTATTTATTTTCAAAGCTTTCTATTAAAGTCATTGAAGATATCTCGGGGCTTCAGCAGAACTCGTTTTCCTGAGCTCTGTAAACAACCAGGCTGGCAATTAGACTGTACCAATATGTATGAATACTAATGCACAGACCAGGGTGGTTTGTGGGTATCTTGACATAAGGACTGTGGCTATAAAGCATTGGGGGGACCTGTAAACGGCACTGGCATGGAGCCTTTATAGGCCATAAATTTGCAAATTCAAAATGGCAAATGATTCCTCCTGCACTTTATGTTCCTCTCTGACGGCCCCAGAGCACTGGAAGAAAAATACTGAAATAAGAGCAGCCAGGATTTAAGAAGTTGAGTGGGAATATCCCTGCCAGGGAAGTCCAATCAGTGGCAACTGGCAGCACAGTGCTAATAGACGGAGGTCATCATCATAAGCTTGTTCAAATTATTTTTGTAACAGGTGCATCAGATTGGTTTCCAAAATATATTAGCGGAGTGTGTTTCCCAAAAAAAAACATTAATCTCTTATCTCTATGATGAATAGCTTTCTGTGATTGTTGTCGGTCGTACATGGGACTGCACCCTGTTGTGTCACAAGAACGATAATTCGGAAGGTTGTAAATAACCACCTTTGAGTGAAACAGGGCACAGCAGGAATAGCCTATTTGTAGATTAATGATATTCCCGATGGTGCCGACGTTACATAAATGTAACTAGTAAATCTAATATGACTCATCTGCTTGAGAGGTAATAAATAAACCCACTGATTTATTGCAGCCATACTGTAGTAGTTAGTTCATTGGTGATGCTGTGCTTGATTTGGTCTAGGTGATGGTGAGGACCTATAAAGAGAGTCTGCTTTGGGTTAATGAGCCTATAATGTCAGAGTGACCCTGACCTCATTTATCTTGAAACTGAGCGCTTGGTTACCTCATCGTGTCAGGGGTCATCTGGAACAAAGCCAGGTGTGTCTGGTTTCTGTCTGGAATACAAATGGCCGTGTTCCTGCTTTACAATAACGCCAGGCTCCAACACAAGAGCAAACAAAAATAATTGCCTTCCTGATTTGCATACGAGCTCCGCCACTGCAACCTGAAGTTTGCTACATTTGCACTAATAAAACTGGCTTGAACGGCGAAGAATATGTTTATTTTTCACCACTATGTGTGAGATATTTGTATCTGCATATCTGCTTATGCATCCTCCAGATCGCTTGAACGGATGATGCCGAGCCCAAGGCACCATGTCAAACGGGAAAGGAGGGATGGACAGATGACTGGATGAGTCATGATTGTGTGGTGACAGATACAGTAAATGTAGAATGATGTGAAGAAGCTAAATAAAACAACGCATGAAAAGCACCGCAGCGGCGGCGCAGACGGATATTAATCAGCAGCGCTTTCTTGACTGGGTTCTCTCGCTTAGGATGGACTTCGGGGTGGAAATTCAATCTCGCTCTCATTTTAGTGTAGATGAGGCTGAATTCAGATGCAGTATGGACCAGTGAGAGCTTGTGAATGGTACACACGCTTCTGAGAAAAAGCAGGAGGATGATAAAAACAAAGAATTGAGCCTTGTGTGTGTGTGTGTGTGTGTGTGTGTGTGTGTGTGTGTGTGTGTGTGTGTGTGTGTCTCCATATGCATTTACTGCCTCACAGTCTATTATATTTTTCCTTGAAACACGAAGGCATTAGTAATTAAACATCATGACAGGAAATGAAAGGTCCCCTAATACTGAATATTGATCTGATATAGTTAGAATTAGAATTTATAGTTAAGACTTAAAGTGCTGAGTTAACAATACCGATTAAGTACAACTCGAGAAAATGATAATCTGAGGAATGGTCCGATTAGAAGAGTAACCGTAGCAGTAATTCTGTGTGCATAAAGGATATTAATCATAAGTGATTAATAAAGGGGGGGCACGGTGGCTTAGTGGTTAGCACGTTCGCCTCACACCTCCAGGGTTGGGGGTTCGATTCCCGACTCTGCATCGCGTATGCAGAGTTTGCATGTTCTCCCCGTGCCTCGGGGGTTTCCTCCGGGTACTCCGGTTTCCTCCCCCGGTCCAAAGTGATGCATGGTAGGTTGATTGGCATCTCTGTAAAATTGTCTGTAGTGTGTGAGTGTGTGAGTGAATGAGAGTGTGTGTGCCCTGCGATGGGTTGGCACTCCGTCCAGGGTGTATCCTGCCTTGACTCCTGAGATAGGCACAGGCTCCCCGTGACCCGAGGTAGTTTGGATAAGCGGTAGAAAATGAATGAATGAATGAATGAATGAATGAATGAATGAATGAATGATTATTAAAGGATTAAAGCGCTGCTGCATCACTCGCTTTAGGTAGCAATGAAGCAAGGGATAATGCTGACTACTGGGGATAATATTGGAGACTGAGACAGCAAAAGCATGTCAAATAAGTTCAGCTGGAGTATAAGAAGACTTTGTCTTCAGTCATACTAAAGACTTTGTCTTCATTCATACTAAATATTACTCCATCCTGCAAAAACATAATATAAGCCATGCGGTTCTAGGAAAATACACAACCATAGGGTGTCGTTATGTGCTCTGAAATGATGCTGCTATAAAAAACAAGGTCCTGTTATACACACACACACACACACACACACACACACACACACACACACACACACACACACACACACACAGCTACCATACTCAATACTGTTTTTGATAAATGTTTTATATATTTATTTCTTCTTTATATTCTATCTATTTTGTGTCTTGTATTTATCCCAACTTTTATTTATTTTTTTCTTTCTACTAATTAGCTCTTTTTATATCAAGGACAGTTATAAAAAATGCATTTCACAACATGTTGTAGGTGTATGCTTGTGTATTTGACAAATAACATTAGAGTTTGAATTTGAAATTGAAATCAGACCATGACAAAGCACTGATAAATAAACAGCTCAGGAACCTCACAGGAAACTTTTCTGCCTTATGATGTATTAGAACAAGCATATTAATATAATTTGACATTGTATAATATAATGTCTGAGCTATTCTGTTATTGCAGCTTAATAAAATGTCTCACACGTGAGATTTGGCATAACATACCAACAACCCCAATTACAGCCCTTCTGATATATGACTTTAACAGGAAACTGCTAACGCCGAACAAGGCACGAGACCACCTTTACCTTGTCCTTTTCTCACAAACAGATGCCAGTCTGCAGTTTTCTGGCACACAACACTGCCCGTACTCCAGATGGGGCTCAATCAGAGCAGCTCTCCAAACAAGAGTAAGCATTAGTTCTAGTGTCATGGTTGTGTAGGAGGAGATCCGTCTCGATTTGAAGTGCAGAGACTTTGCCCTCCTGCCTGCGGCGCCCAGCCAAGCTCTCCACCGCCGCTCATAATAAATGCCAGCGCACAACAGATGCTGAAAGGACACTGGTCATACATCACCATGCCTGAAATGTGGTACGCAGCATGCTAGCTACCTTCCTCCTCACCGGTCATCTTTCACCCAGTATCCATGCTCTTTAAACAGAACCCTAGAAAATCTGTCCATTATTTTGGGCACATTTTTTGACCAGAGAGAATAGATTATTGTTAAAGCTATCTTCATTTTATACATTACAGAGGCAGGTGTTTTGCTGTCATTGAAATAAAATAAATAAATAACTAAAAACAGTGACATGGGTGCCATTGCTTTTTTTTTTTTTTAAATAACAGCACGTAGGATATTTTTCTCCACAGTCAGCTATATTTGGACCAGTCATTCACTGATATCATTGGCGTTGTGTTTTGTATTTACAGAAAATCTGATCTGATCTGAATTAAGTGCATTAAGAAGCAGTAGGGTCAGCCGTCCCACCTTGTCAGAGTGAGTAATGAGAGAAAGTATCTGTCATGGTCACACTGACTGGTAGGATGACCACACTGGCATAAATCAGAGAGCGCAGCATCATCCCAGTGACACCAATTACACAGCCATGAGAGATTACTGTATAGTCACTCAGGTCCCTGGATTCTCTACGTCAGTCACACTCCACTTAAAGACTTTTCATACGCAGCTGAAGAGCAGGGACGTGTCAGGATGCTGCCGAAAACCTGTAGGCAACCTAACCTCTGACACGAGCACTGATAACTCAAGGACTCTTACATGCACAGAGTGACTTTCACTCATATGGGCTAATTGACTGATGGTCTGAGAGGCAACTAGACACATGCAAGGTATTCCTGCACCTTATGTTACCATTCATTCATTCATTCATTTTCTACCGCTTATCCAAACTACCTCGGGTCACGGGGAGCCTGGACGGAGTGCCAACCCATCGCAGGGCACACCCATACATTTCATTCACTCACACACACACACACACACACACACACACACACACACACACACACACACACACACACACACACACACTACAAACAATTTTCCAGAGATGCCAATCAACCTACCATGCATGTCTTTGGACTGGGGGAGGAAACCGGAATACCCAGAGGAAACCCCCGAGGCATGGGGAGAACATGCAAACTCCACACACGCAAGGCGGAGGCGGGAATCGAACCCCCAACCCTGGAAGTGTGAGGCAAACATGCTAACCACTAAGCCACCGTGCCTCCTACCTTATGTTACCAAAGTTAGTTAATCATCTATTTATTATTAATATATCTTAATCTTTCTTTAAAAAAATGAAGAAAACTGTTAAGGCCAAGCTGCTACCGTTGGGCCCTTGAGCAAGGCCCTTAACCCTCTCTGCTCCAGGGGCGCTGTATCATGACTGACCCTGTGCTCTGACCACAACCTTCAAAAGTTGGCATATGTGAAGAAATCGTTTCACTGTGCTGTAAAGTACTGTATATGTGACAAAATAAAGGTTTCTACTTGCTCCTATTTGTACTTAATGAGCAAGCCAGAGGCAATCATGGCAAGGAAAAAAAAAAAAGCTTCCAGAGTAGCAACGTCTAAAGCTCACTCGTGTGGATAATGCTAAAGACTGATAAAAGAAAAACAGGCCAACATGTCAAAAAAAAAAAAAAAAAAAAGAATCGGTTAAGCTAAAAAGGACAAAATATAATTACAAAATAATTCTTAAGTGCCACTGAAGATCACATATTAATTATAAAGATTAATACGAGTCCCTCGGGGTAGAATTTTCCTTCAAGGGAAATTTTGTCCTTTGAAAGATTCTTATCGTACATAAACCAGCTATGATTATTTTAATCACAAAGATACATATTTTTTCTTTTAGAAAGACCTCGTGCTCATGCAAGTAGCAGGTTTTCACTTTCCTTTGTCATTTTTTTTTTCCGCTAGTAGCACCTGGCTAGTACAATACACCACAAACCACAAAATCTTTCCGAAACCATCCATCTGACCACAAATCACTTGTCTTGACAAATAAAATAAAAATTCCGAAAGGAAATGTTTGTACATAAATCAGATCCATGCAGCGATACTCAGTAAAATCTTGTTAGCGAGCCAAACCATTGGTGTGTTTTCGCCATAAGCAACTGGCAGTGATCGCAAAGAGGAGAGTGAATGCCTATTTCTGATTGGTGCCAGATACTTATAGGGTAAACACACCAATGACATACATCAATGACAAGCCCATTGACCAGCAATGCCAACTGGTCCAGGAGCCAAATGAGCCAAGAGATATGGATCATGTTTAATAGAGTCACAAGATTTCATTTGATTTAAATTTCACTCATCCGTTCATTTTGTTTCTCCGAATGTTGTGTTGTTACCTTCGTTTTTTAAATTTAGTCAAATATTGAACAGCCTTGTTACATCAAGCGGTATACTACATACTGTACTGTATGTAGTACAAATGGCTTGATGTAAGACTGTAGTGAAAAACCAAGCAAATTCATTCATTCATTTTCTACCGCTTATCCGAACTTCTCGGGTCACGGGGAGCCTGTGCCTATCTCAGGCGTCATCAGGCATCAAGGCAGGATACACCCTGGACGGAGTGCCAACCCATCGCAGGGCACACACACACTCTCATTCACTCAAGCAATCACACACTATGGACAATTTTTCCAGAGATGCCAATCAACCTACCATGCATGTCTTTGGACCGGGGGAGGAAACCGGAGTACCCGGAGGAAACCCCCGAGGCACGGGGAGAACATGCAAACTCCACACACACAAGGCGAAGGCGGGAATCGAACCCCCAACCCTGGAGGTATGAGGAGAACGTGCTAACCACTAAGCCACCGTGCCCCCCAAACCAAGCATAACAATTTATGAAATTCAGAACGCTATCTAGGCTTCTGTATAATCTCTGGGTTAAATAAGCAGATTCTCGCTCACTTCTCTGGGCTAGTTTATGATACCAAACAGCATCCAGACCAACTTTCGATTTGGAGTACGCTTTCTTTGACATCTCAAAATGTTACGGATATCTGAGGCGTTTCTCTGCCACACCACTAGAGGTCAAAGTTTCATTTCCTTCATTCAGTTGTGCATCTGTTCTATGTTTTTATGAACTAGTTTCTCAGTCAGTTATTTGAATTAAGCTCATTTCTTATCTAGCTTTATACAGTAGCTCAACACTATAATAAATAAATAAAAGGTTTCCGCCCCATCGTCCGCCTCTCTTCGACTAGGTTACACGCAGACGTTTGAAGATGCTTCGAATGTTAAATTAATGACCACCAAAACAATCAGTAACACCTGTGAACTTTTTATTAGAGACGTCACTGAACATTTTCAGATGAAAATAATCATTAAAATAAAAAGGTACTGTGAGAGAGAAAGCCAAAACAAAAGGATTAAATAAGCCTGCAATCAAATGTAATGGTAAATGAACGGCGATGATAATTACCATTGAATCTCTTCGGCACAATCAGCACAGACATGTTAAAACAGCGTAGCCAGACGTGGTGGAAACCGGAGTGAGAGAATATACTGTAATGAGTCTGTCTCTGTGTTTTGCCCTGTTTCTGTCTGCTGTCTTGCCCTGCTGTTGATTGTGTGCTCCGCCCACTCATTTGTTACCATGGACACTAATTGAACTCTATCTTCCCCCCAGGTGTGTTGTCTTAGTCTCTGATTGTCTCTGCGTTGTGATTGGTTCCTGTTTGGTATTTCTACTCTGTTTGTTCATTTCCCTGGTGTTAGTCCTTGTAGTATGTGGTATGTTTATGTCGATGTTCCCGTTTCCTGTTAGCTCTGTGTTCTGCCTTGTGTTGCCTGCCTGCCTGCCTGTTTATCTGTTTCTTGTGTTGAGTATTAAACTTTAAACTACATTTGGTTCCTCACTCGCCTTTGTCTCGCCGTGACATATACAGGGTTGTTCAGACACTTTATCTGCTTCAGTAAGTCCTTTTTTTAGTGCACGTAAAATTTTCTAGTGTCTATAGTCCAGGTCTAGGTATCTAAATGTAGATCTATTAAATCACTGACAGCGAACACAGCATATCATCAGACAAATAAAGTCAGTAAAGGGAAAAAAAAAAAAAGCATGATTTTTGATTTTGTAATAAAAAGCAGTCTGTGCTTTATTAATCGTTAAATCCTCAACACACTGCCGATGTTCTGTATTCCGTCGGGCAGAGAATTCTCTCAGGCTTTCTATCCTCATGCCTGTCTCATTCTATTTATATCACTCTCCCTTCATATTCACCTAAAATTCTTTTTAATATCTGTTAGACAAATATTCTTGCATTCCACACATGCTAGCTCGGACATACAGAAGCTGTAATACCGAGTTTTTAATAAGGCAGTGATGCATATACGTGATGACAGGAAGCTCCTGACACACGTCACATCCTATAAAGTGCTATTCTTTCTTCTAAGTGAAAGCCTTTTGAAGGCAGATGACTTACCCGAATCGGTTGACGTGTCCTCTGGGAAGCCGAGAACGTCCGCCGATATCCAGGAGAAGTTCCAGTAGCGCGGTGAAGCATCAGTGTTTCCGCTATTTCTGACTGTCGCAGCTCCTGCAAAGTAAATTAGTGCATGTTGTTATTATAGATTTATAAAGTATATCACGCTGTACGCTGCAGTGTTTCACACGTTGGGCTCCATGAAATGAATGAGCAATAAAAAGCTTTAACACCTTTCAGGCTTTAAAGTTGTTAAATACGCTGCAGATGAGATGTCTTCAAGGAAAACAAATCAAAGTCTCTTTTTGTTTAAAGGAATGATTATATCATTAGTTTCATATATCGAACCCCAAAATGATTCTTTATATACACATTTGAACAAAATTGTTGGTACTTCATTAAAGCAAGATTTGCAATCTCTGATTTTCATAAGTCAATTTTTAATGCATTTTTATTGATTTATACTTTTTTCAATTTTAGTGACCATTGTGGGATTTAATCTTTATTTAATTCAAGGATAGAACTGTTTTGTCCACGTGTCTAGAACCATTCAGTGGGTTCATTGAAAAGTAGAGTGCTTTGAATCCGAGTTGGAAACTTCTTTTTAAAATGACTTACACTAACTTTATTATTATTATTATTATTATTATTATTATTATTATTATTATTATTATTATTATTATTATCCGTGCATCCATTCTATACACAGCTTATCATGCTGGGTTGCAGGGAACCTTGATAGCATTGAGTTCACCTTACTTTTTATTTGAATTATAAAATTGTTTTAATAAAAAAAAAAAAAAATCATTGCTCTCCAAGGGTTCTACACAAAACCCTTTTTTAGGGGGATGACCTCAAACAAAGTAAGTGTTTTAACAGTGTAATGGAGACCAAAAAAGGAGGCATCAGGCACAGCTGAATGCTGAATAAACTTAAAAAAGGTTCTTCAGTTTGTTCTTGTAAGCAGAACCACTGAAAAGAGGCAGTTCATATGAAAATGGTTCAAGTAGAAGCACTTCAGGAACTTATAGCCATTTATCGGTTATCTGTACAGTACCATTTATTTTGACCTTGCTAGCTTCTTGTTATAGTTAACCTGTATTCTTAGAAATAAATGGACCAAACAGTACAAAGGTGGAGTCTCGGTTGTACCAAGGAAAAGTGCAGAATGGTACCATGAGAGTGACCTTCTCAGAGCGGCTACTCCGATATAGCCGTATAAACCAAGCTAAGTAATCGCCTGCTAGACAACGAGATTTCTTCCAAACAGATCCAATGTGTTGTATTGTTTCAGGAGTGCAAACTAGGAACACATAGCTTTTTAATAAGCATACCAACAACTGTCTCTCCTATTGAGAGCTGTCTTTCACTTGGCTACTCATTTGAATAGAGTTAAGCTCAGATCAAACACAACTCTTGTTGCTATACATCAGCTGCTCTCATTAACAATGAATGACTTTCAGCCACTTGGCTGTGTGAACATTTGGTAGGAGGATAAAAGGTCAAAACCGGGATGCAAAATAAACGCAATCCCCAAATGCTGTGTCAGATTTAAACCTAAAATTGTACTATTTTTCACTGTAGAAGGCAAAGCAATGCATGCTGTTTCGCCTGATTCATGTAAGCCATAAGCTATACAAATATTCGCCTGTCTTCTATTTCTGTTACGGTTTAAAGTGTTAGATTAAATGGATCGATTCGAAACGGCATCAGATATGACAGCGTGGCATTCATAACTTAGATTTTATGTCTTTGAAATATTCTACAGTGGCTTGAATTACCAAGTGGTGAAAAGGCATAAAATCTGCCTTGATGCATTAGGTAATGTTCCTTTAACGCTTTTCCTGCCTGATATTATTCATATAAATCTTAACATTCCATAAAAATGTGACTAAACCACAAAGTGTGCGTCAGGCATTTTTATTTATTATTTTTTTTCTGTAACTGTATTGGCATACAGATTTTATAATTGTATAATTACAAACAGACCCCTTACAGGCTTCCCCACTTAATGAGTATATTTGAATTGCAGTATGATAATATGGGCTAAACTCAGACAGATCAGTCAGTGTATTAAGGCCTGCCAAGGGTCATTCTCTTTCCTTTTAGACAGTAATGAACGGAGACTGTGTGCCAGTACACTAGGTCCTCTGAGGAATCTGGACTTGTCTAAACTCTTTAATCATTGTAAATGACCATTAAGAGAAGATCAATAGTAAACACAGCTTGACTTTCATAAGCGCTAAGCCAAATGCAGCGTGAAGCCGACGCACGATGACACCGTCACCTGCTTCGTTTGTCTCTGTTCAGCACTCGCGTAAACTACGGAAAGACGTTAAAAAGCCTTGCATCGGTGTGAAAAATGTTAGTGCAAAAGCAGTACCTGTTCTCCAGTTACCTCAATTTCCCTCCTTTCTAATTTTTCTCTCATTTGTTCTCTACAGCTGTTTTCCACTCATCACTCGGCTGCCCAGAAGCTCGATTGAGCTCGATTTGGGAACGACACACCAGCACTTCATCATCTGATCAATGAGGCCCTCGCCAACTCCTCTCTCATCACCCCGTTTCCTTTCAGAGCTCAAATCTCAGACCTGCTCAGCTGCAGCAACCTTCATCTGGTTGAAAAAACAATGAAATAAATAACAAGCGCTCAATATCAAACTCTATGTGGAGGGCAAAAACTGACATGTTTGATGGAACATGATGTAGTGCTTCAATCATGAGCTTTGTTTGGCAGTGTTTCAATGGCCAGTAATAAAGTCATTACCCATGAAGGAGTGTGGGGAGCAGAGCTAAGAGATGCTCTATCAGATATCAAACTACCTCTGAAGTGTCAAAAGCATCTGCCAAGAGCTGGTTATGGCTCTTTGAAAACTCTCCAGAAACACAGTCTTCCTATGTTAAAATGAACCAAAGTAACTTTTGACATCTGACAGTTTTAGCACAAAGAACATTTTAGTTGGGTAAATAACACATTCAACAATTTAAAGATGATGAAAGGTGCTGTAGACAGTCCTTGGAAATAATGAGCATTTATAATAGCTGTCATAGCTATACCCGAGGAACGCTCAGACAGAAAAGGTACCGGTCCTTGTTACCTGCTACATTCTCAAACTGAACCCTTGTTAAACTCTTATTAAGCCAAACCTTAGGAAGTCTGAGCTTTTTATTCCCTTACAAAAAAAAATAAAACTCTGGTCAGTAAATTCAAAGGAAACATCAATATGCATACAGTACTTTTGTATTCGCAGTCAGCTAATGCAAGTATTTGCCGGACACATTAAGATTAATACAATGTTATGTGTTGATGTCCCATCTCCAAGGTTGCCAGAATTTCTTGATGAATTTTTTTCTCTTTGCCTAGCAATACGATATAACATAAAAAAAAGGCAATTACAGAATAAATACATTTAAAGATAGGCCTATGCAATTATGTGTAAATGGCAAGTAAGGAAATAACCATCAAATAGCAAATTGCCTCTATATTGCTGCATGAATACCTCAAGTTATAATCGTCATGCCAATCACTGTAAATTTGCTTTGTTATAACAATATCGCTTACAGACTCTTTATTCAGTGGCGTATAAAATAACACTTGATCCTGCAAACAGGGTGTTTTTTTGTTTAGCATTTAGGATAGAAAATGATTACAGGAAAAGCAGATTATTTTTCCCCTTTCCGAATTCAAGATGATGAAACCAAATAAAAAAAATGAAATAAAATAAAATGAAGCGGCGGGGATGAGAATCAGCACCTCCAAGTCCGAGGCCATGGTTCTCAGCCGGAAAAGGGTGGCTTGCCCTCTTCAGGTTGGTGGAGAGCTCCTGCCTCAAGTGGAGGAGTTTAAGTATCTTGGGGTCCTGTTCACGAGTGAGGGAAGGATGGAGCGGGAGATCGCCAGGCGGATCGGTGTATCTTCCGCAGTGATGCGGTCGATATACCGATCTGTTGTGGTGAAGAGAGAGCTGAGCCGCAAGGCGAAGCTCTCTATTTACCAGTCGATCTACGTTCCTACCCTCACCTATGGTCATGAGCTTTGGGTCATGACCGAAAGGACAAGATCCCGGATACAGGTGGCCGAAATGAGTTTCCTCCGCAGAGTGGCTGGGCGCTCCCTTAGAGATAGGGTGAGGAGTTCAGTCACTCGGGAGGAGCTCAGAGTAGAGCCGCTGCTCCTCCACATTGAGAGGGGTCAGCTGAGGTGGCTCGGGCATCTGTTTCGGATGCCTCCTGGACGCCTCCCTGGGGAGGTGTTCCGGGCATGTCCAACCGGGAGGAGGCCCCGGGGAAGACCTAGGACACGCTGGAGGGACTATGTCTCTCGGCTGGCCTGGGAACGCCTCGGTATTCCCCCGGAAGAGCTGGAGGAAGTGTCTGGGGAGAGGGAAGTCTGGGCATCCCTGCTTAGACTGCTGCCCCCGCGACCCGGCCCCGGATAAGCGGTAGAAAATGGATGGATGGAAATAAAATAATGGCATAAAAACTGTAGTGGTGATTTTGTATAAATTCAAATAAGCACCTAATATCAGTCTAGTATATTGCAAATATAGAAATTTAGCGATAGAATTCCTGCTTTAATGATCACATTAGTCACTGAAAATGGGGTTAATTTAACAAGAAGGCTTTTACCCTCGTTGTTTAAAAGCTTATAAAATTGGACTCCTTACTGTAACTATTTTTTTTCTGTATGTTAATGTTTTATATGGATGGCAGCAGAAAGCACAGCGTTTAGGCGGAAGGGAGAACTGCTGTATGGACTTTTGTTTAGAAGACTATAAAAATATGTATTTTATTTTCTGTGATTTACACACATCGTGCTCACAGTTTCACGAGGTCCTGATGTAAATGTAAACAATGTTCTACTATTTTGTGTTTTGGTTAATTGCACATTATTGTCAAAAAGACAAATAAAAACAAACAAACAAACAAATAAATACCACAGTATTTTTATATATTTTAAAACAACAACAAAAATAATAATAAAAATAACAATAATAATAACATTTAGTATTGTTATTATTATTGTTAAATAATAATAATAACAATAGTAATAAAAATAATAATAACTATTGTTATTATTGTTATTTTTTCCTCACTGTCATTATTATTATTATTATTATTATTATTATTATTATTATTATTATTATTATTATAAATAATAAAAACACCTCTATCCTATATATATATATATATATATATATTAGATTATTTTTAATTAAGCATCAAAATAAAACCACTGTTATGACTCAGCCTGGACTTTGGCCACGTGCAGTTGTTTTGTTTACGTTTCTTGTCACGTGTCTGCCCCGCCTTCGTTTGCTCCTCCCTGTCGCCACACCTGCTCCTCATTGTGTCATCATTGTCCTTTGTATTTAAGTGTGCCGTGTTGCCGATGGCAGCGCAGAATCTACTGTTGTCTTTGTCCTGTCTCTAGTCCGTGTCGTGTTTCGTGTTCCTCTGTTATTAAACCCTGTTTTGTTTTGCTATCCTGCGTCTGGGTCCGCTTCCTGCCCCGCGTCATGACAACCACAGCATGGATATAAATCCCCTTTCCTGACACAGTTCCTTACCCTCTATCCCCCGGTCCTTTCTCGGTGAATCATTAAATGCTTGTCTAAGACAACCGAAAAGGGGTAGGAAAAAAAAAAATCAGCGGATGAATTAAACTGGCTATAACACAAAGGAGAGCATTGATTTCTGTCAGGCTCAAGAGTCAAGCTGGACCTCTCTAGTATTCTGTTCATGTGCGGTAAATTTCTCTAAGTCCACTGACACACTCATGCACACCTCATTACGGCCTCCTTGTCCCAGAACGGCGCCGAGCCTGGAGGTTCTGCACGGCCACAGCAGCTAGAGGATCAGCATCATTATTGATTAGTTTATCTTAAAGTAGACACTGCTCCACATGGTGCTAAGTAAACAGAGACAGCAACAGAAGACTCGGTTAAAGAGATTTGTAGAGTTGTTTGTTGCGGATATAAGGTGCCGAAGAAACTAAATATATAGGAGAAATGTGATTCTTAGGAGGCTTTCACACTGGACTTTTAGTCTGGAAAAAACTGGTAACGTAAAGCTGTCATGTGGACATGAAGTGCACCGCAGTAGAAGACCCTGGAGGTAGTGTGAGCTTCCACCTCCAACATGAATGCGGACGTGTTTTTTAGTCGATGACGATATCATTCGTTTCTACAACACGTACAATCAAGTACCATAAGTGGCAGGTGAACGTTGTAGGACACAGAAGAGATGAAAAGCCTTACTGCACATACAGTAAGAGCACCAAAATAATAACAAAAAAAGATGATATGATGAACTGACTGTTGTGTTTATCATGTGTGTTTATGATGATCTATTATGAAGATGGTCCAAAAGAATCAATTGAGTCTGACACCAACACAGACAAACACTACGGAGGCACCAAGAACCTGTAAACATGCCCGGAGTGAAACAACCTATGTCTAATGGAGCGACTCATAGGTTGTATGATTGGTTCACGAGTGAGAAATTGTCGTACTTTGGTCACAGTAACCAGGTGGCAGTTGGCGAGAAAATTAGCAGGAAATACTTAACGACTTCTCATGGAAACCTGCCTGGTGGTGTGGACCTGCTTTTGCATTTTCTTTAAAAAAGTTAGACTTAAAAAAGTAGTTCCCAAAGACAGTAGTCAGAATTGTTAACCATGGTAACAAATCCGTATTCATACTTGATGATTATTTCGTCTTGATATTAAATCAGATTGACGCTATGCACTTCATATATAGAATATTTGTGTCTAATTCCCTTAAGACCAAAAATGTCAAAATGATGTGAATTATTACTCATTCTTAAATAATTACAGGTTGCATTATACATTATTAAAGACACAATGTGCTAAAATCTCCTAAACTGCTCATTCTGACTCATTAATATTCAGAGCCTTACTTAAAATATTCCTTACGATAAAAAAGGCTGTCATTTGTTTCATGATTGTATTTTTCCGCTATCTGTAAAGCTATGAGCTTTGACTGATGTTGTTTACTTGCTTTCTAGAATGCACTCCAGTTTAATGCCAGTCCCTGAAGGTTATAGCAGTAAATTTGTCTGAAATTT
The DNA here is from genome assembly GCF_022655615.1 of Tachysurus fulvidraco. Lineage (NCBI taxonomy): Eukaryota > Metazoa > Chordata > Actinopteri > Siluriformes > Bagridae > Tachysurus > Tachysurus fulvidraco. The sequence goes on from NC_062529.1 coordinate 19,423,564, forward strand.
GTCTGAAATCAAACCAGATAAAGGTAATTGACGCATCATTCCAGGATTGTTTACATGAAAATGTGGCTGCAGCCTTTTTACTAGCCTCATATTCGAGCCAGTGTATTCCACAGGGTTCCCGTCTGTCTGAGTGTCTCTGTATTTTTTTTTTTTTTTTAGGCTGTCACAAATGTCACCGTTCAGTTTTATGGAAAGGTCATGGCCATTCCCATCCTTGACCCTTTAATAAGTGCTCTCAGCTCTTTTATAACCTCACTGAATAGATAGCAATTTGAACATAGCTATTGCTATTTTGGTTTTATGTTCAAGGAAAGGTCTTACCGAGAATCCTTTATATATATATATATATATAGATATATATCTATATATATATATATAGATATAGATATATATGTTTTTGTTTTTTTTTACACACATCTTAACAGTCATCTTAACAGTCGGATATTGTTCCTGTGCGTTAAAGAGACTTCTAGTTTCTGATTATCAGGTGCAAATGTTTAGAACAATCACTTAAACAAAAGATAGTGATGTTTTGTTTTCTGAACAAATCTGTGTTTATTCAACAAAAAGATTCATTCTTGTTCACAACGAAGCCCAAACTACTGTTTGTGAAACGTGAAAGTGACGTGACATACGGCTAAGTACGTGACCCATACTCAGAATTCGTTCTCTGCATTTAACCCATCCAAAGTGCACACACACAGCAGTGAACACACACACACACCGTGAACACACACCCGGAGAAGTGGCCATCTATTTATGCTGCGGCACCCAGGGAGCAGTTGAGGGGTTCGGTGCCTTGCTCAAGGGCACCTCAGTCGTGGTATTGCCGGCCCGAGACTCAAACCCACAACCTTAGGGTTAGGAATCAAACTCTCTAACCTTTAGGTCAAGACTTTGTAGCTGCTGTTGAAGAATCTTTATCAACAATGTTTGACCAATCAGAATCCAGCATTCAGCAGTGGTCTAAGTAGTATAAGTCATTAAGAATGAATTATTACAAAATTCAGTAGAATACGAATAATCTTCAGATATGATCATAAATTTTTTATTTTTTTTTTCTTTCTTTATAATTTTAAGAGGCTTAAAGTCATAAACGTGTTGAATCTATTTGTGCTAGCTTTTCTTTCATATATCATACACCGTATTCTACAATAAACTGTAATATTATTTCCAATCTAAAGTAATTCAATGAAGCGATTATTGGCTTGATGTGAAAATCTTACGTAAAGCATTATGATCATTTATAGTGATACGAAACATAGTGTTCTTTAATTAAAGTTAGTCAAGGTGATTTCTAAGATCATCTTCTGCAGAATCACTGCTTTTCTTGAAATATCAGTTATTACAAAAATAAAATAATAATCATCATCATCTTCTTCTTCCCAGACCTTGTTTTATCAACTGTATTTCATTATCTGGTGTAGAAAGAGTACTTAAGAGATATTTCTACTTTATTTTTTCCACACATGAATCATATTGCAGTGAGCAAAATACAGTACGCATCCACCGTCATAAAGACTGCTATCAAAAACTCTTTCTAACACAAGCCATCTTGAATAGGGTCTGAAGAGCCACTTGACTCGGGTGTTACGCCACCTTGACATTAAAAGAGAAGAAGTCTTTGTGGCATCATCATAGTCTCATCCTTAAAAGAGCAAATTGCTGTTTTGTAGAAGTTAACTGCATTGAGTACTGTTTGACTTTATAGCATACAGCACACAGGTGTAGAAAAGTAATCATTTCTAACCTCTCTCTCTCTCTCTCTCTCTCTCTCTCTCTCTCTCTCTCTCTCTCTCTCTCTCTTCCTCGTGTCGTCTCAGGAAGTGTTTCCTCACCTCATCACCTCTGGCTTGTTCATTAATCATTTACATATCCATCAGAATTTCTGTAAATCTGCTGTGTGATGCTGTCTGTTGTTAGAACTAACATTCATTCATTCATTCATTCATTCATTCATTCATTCATTTTCTACCGCTTATCCGAACTACCTCGGGTCACGGGGAGCCTGTGCCTATCTCAGGTGTCATTGGGCATCAAGGCAGGATACACCCTGGACGGAGTGCCAACCCATCGCAGGTCACACACACACTCTCATTCACTCACACACTACGGACAATTTTCCAGAGATGCCAATCAACCTACCATGCATGTCTTTGGACCGGGGGAGGAAACCGGAGTACCCGGAGGAAACCCCCGAGGCACGGGGAGAACATGCAAACTCCACACACACAAGGCGGAGGCGGGAATCGAACCCCCAACCCTGGAGGTGTGAGGCGAATGTGCTAACCACTAAGCCACCGTGTCCCCCCCTAGAAATAACATTATCATTTACCCAGGGGAGGACGGATTTCCTGGTTTCTTTGAGTCTGCTTCTTCTTCAAGGTTTTTCTCCTCATGAAGTCACAGGGGGTTTTCCCTTGCCACCGTGGCCTCTGACTCGTTCATTAGGGATAAATATAATGTTAAATTTTTAATTATTAATCCATATTTTTTTATTCCTACAAGGCTGCTTTGTGACAGTGTATACTGGGAAGTGTACTAAACAAATAACGTTGAATTGAATACTGTGATTTTTCATACATTTTATCTCTTACTTGCTTAATTTGTGGTAATAAATCTGTTAAATTGTACAATTGTGCTCTTTCTTTCTTTCTTTCTTTCTTTCTTTCTTTCTTACCTACTTTTTTTTGCAGAAAATCATTCATATATATTTGTGTTAGTTTTATTTACAGTATTTGATATGAATTAATAATGTTTTTGCATTTTTTTTCTTTCTTTCTTTCTTTTCAGAAAACCATTCGTTATATATATATATATATATATATATATATATATATATATATATATATATATATATATATATATATATATATGTATGTTATATATATGTGTGTGTGTGTGTGTGTGTGTGTGTGTGGGTGTGGGCGTCTATTTTTAGATTCATTTAATAAGAATATAATTACATAATTTATAGAAATGTTTTTATAATAATATTTTTATATTATAAAATATAAAATATAGTTTATATTTTTTATATTATATTTGAATTTTTAATATTACATAATATGTTTTTTTTCTTTTAGACATAAAAAATAAACAAATAAAGTATCATTTAAACTGTTCTTTTTTGTAGTGTTTTTTTAGGGAGCAAATGTATTTATCCTGATGCAGCATAGAAATGATGTTACATTCATAATTTGACATTGCCATCATATCACCCACCAAGAGATGTTCAGAGTAAGCATACCAACAGTTGCATTCACTGTCGGATTTTTTTTATGTCTTTATATATATATATATATATATATATATATAATTATGAGACTATTTTGTCATTTGCAACCCTAGTGCTGTAGGTACAAAGCCTATGAACAGACATAATTTTCCTCTCATACCTCATTTCATCACACTGATTGTTTGCCATGATTTTTTTTTTTTTTCTGACATGATTTTGCACAAGTTACTGCTCTTGCAGCTGCGTGCTATTTCTGTGCACCTCATCTGGATGTGCTGAAGTCATCGTGATATCAGAATTTGTGAATCAGAATGATTTTCTTGATGGTTATGGATGACTACTACGACTATTTCCTTTTTTTTTTTTCCATTTTGTAAGAATTCAGTGGTAATAGAGAAAGAAATCATCGGTTATTTAACCAGAGAAGAAAGAGAAAAAAAAAATCATTAAATCCCTTTGGTCATTGACCTTTACCGTATTGTTTTATAGAGTACCTCCTGTGACTTGCTCTATTTGTTCATCAATTAACTGACTTTTATTTTTTTTTTCTCCACTGGGAGATCAGACTTTGCTTGCAACTGTCAAAGATTGGTAAAAGTTTGAATAAGACATATTTGTTTTCTATTATCAGTAAAAGTCTATTGACTTTCCAAGTTATTGACTAGGTGCAGAGTGAATTACTCTCGACTCTAAGTATTCCTTAAGAGGCTTGTGTATATAGAGGAGTCACAGAATTGACTTTAGGAGTTCAATAGCAAAGTAAAGCTTAACTAGAACTCTAATTTCCCCTGAGGGTACAGTCTTAAAACTCTGTGTGTTCAGAGTTGTAGTGTATACACCGTTTCATCATTGTCACCTGTCAAACGTGTCCGATGGCCAATACCTATATAGAAAAAAGACACAGTGTTGTGTCTCCAACTTAAAGTATGCTGTGTAGGGTTTTTTTTTCTTCTTCTTCTTCTTTCTTCTTAATCCCTTTTCCTCTTTCTTCTAATTTTATATTGAAGGTTTGTTTAAACTGTTATCTTTTGTTATATTGTTTTAATGTTTAGGTGATTAATCAGATTTGTCTGCTGGTTGCAGACATCAAATGTGAAGGGGATTAAGACCCAAACGGTTCTTAAACTGGTTGCCAAGTGGTTTTTTTTTGTACACCAAATTAGATTTTTGGAAGAGGGGTTATGCTGAAACAGCAAATCTATGGGTGCTGCTTTCTAAATACTGTAGCAAGATTTTACTTTATAGCAAATAACAGATGTTAAACCTGATCAATTTCAGCAATTAGCACTATGGGAAAAATATATATATGTATTAATTCAAAATATAAGTGTATAAAAAAATCTGCAGTGTGATGTTGAAAAAAGAAATTCTTATAACCAGGATTCAGGCAAGAGTTTGTTTGTTTGTTTGTTTATTTATTTATTTATTTATTTATTTATTTATTTATTTATGAGTAGATGGATTAATGAAATTAAAACTATTACTTGTGTCATGTTTTTTTGTTTTTTTTTTAATTAAACCTAAAACATTTGAATCTGTTGTGTCATATACCTCCAACATCATTTGATATCGTGTAAGGTGCCATCTTTTAAATTTACTTTGGTCATCTTTTCTTAAGATCTGGCAACCCTGGGCAGTGGATTCCTCATCGCCTTGACCGTCCACAAACAAAGCATTTCCACTGTTTACGAATGGACTGAACTCATGGGTTGGAGTGATGTTATCATGTTGAACAGTCTCTGTGCTGCTTGATCCTTTGTCCAGCGCTGTGACAACTGTGATATCTCTTCAGATTGAAATTTAGTCCTTTCCTTGTTTTTATCACTGCTTTTGTGTTTATTTTTCCAAGAAAGCAAAGCAATCTTATTTCTTAAAGATTTAAAAAATGTGCTATCTATATAAATGTTTACGTATTAGAACTATTCTTTATATTTACAGAGTAGTAAATGATCGTTCTTTATGCCTCCAAACGATGTGTTTAAAAAAAAAATTCGTTTTTATGCGAATGCTTTAGATGTTTACAGATTTGAAGCTATTATGAATGATTCAGTATCTACAGTACAGTGAAAATACAGAAAGTTGTGCAAGTTATGTAAGTGAATGCTGTGAAACTGTCCCCTGACAATTGCAACAAAATCGAGAGCTTATTAGTAAGAAATATTCGAACCACTCCAAAAGCCATGACTATAGAAACTGGGTTACAATCTGTTACTGGTACCCAGTTTGCTATACGTCGTACCCTGGCACCGAACTCAGTCTCAATTAATATCCCATAACAGTAATGAGATATGAAAGGAAGCACATTGAAATCAATCAACATCACCATATCAGAACCAATCTGAATAATTGGATGGCACCTGACAGCAGTTCCAGCACATCTTCTGTTACTGCGTTAACCAGTCTAAATGGGTGTGCATGCCTTATCGGCACAAGCAGGTGTTCCTCTCCAGAATGCCTCTGTTGGGAAAGTCACAGGCGTGCTGTAGATCAGAATGGGTAATGAACCAATCTATTTTTTATATCATTGCTGATGAGTGGAAAAGTGGCAGAAATTTTGTGAAAGCAAACCACGGCCCTCGTTTAATTTCGCAGAACATCTGTCTGGCTGTTCCACTTCAGCAGACTATCTAACAGGAGCTGGAGAAAGTCCCACTAGAGCAGAGCACATCAAGGAGTATGTCTGTTCTTTTACTTACTCAACAGGTCTCATAGCTTAATGACAACCTATTAGCTTTAATCAGGACCTATAATGATGCTTACATCAATAGTAACTTCAACACTTGGGAAGAGAGCGAACATTGTTTAAAAGTGCTAAAAGTAGATAAAACTCTAGTAGGTGAAACTCCGCGCCTGAAAAAGCAGCCAGACGCTATATAATTCTGCTGTGGGCAAAGGATCTCGTCAGAAAAATGCAGCGAAGCAAGAAAAGAAAAGTAAAAAGAAGTGGAAAAAGAAAAATGGGAAAAGAAATCCTGTTGCCGTTGTCCTCATGGATACATGAGAAAATCCGTACAACGTGTAAAAACCTAGCATGCAAGTGTTGACTTCATGTAGAGGAGACGTTTGTTAATGCTTTGATATTTACATTACCCCGAACCGCTTCTGTTACCACACCCAAATCAATTGCTTTCTCATAACGAGCACTGTGTGGTTTATTATTTCAAGGATTTGCCAAGGATTGAATACGTATTAAAGTTCAACACTGTTCATTTTGTTTGCTTAAAGTTATGTTTAACGCTGTGGAACATCTGTGAAACAACTTCTGACTTACATCAGCTATAAATAAACCTTCCTTCACCAAGCTCTCTCTCTCTCTCTCTCTCTCTCTCTCTCTCTCTCTCTCTCTCTCTCTCTCTCTCCGAATGTTAATAAAACAGAATAACCTTGTCAGATCTTGTCAAGCTACTCAGAAGCTGCAAAGCCTCCGGTCAGGAAAACAAACAGCTTTACCTTTGATACAATAATCTGTTTAAATCAAACAATAATGCATAAGAACAAGAGCATTAATCTAAACCTTGCTAAGTTAATCACCATCTTCTGACCAATCGGAATGCAACAGAACTGCAGAATAAGTTTGTTGGACTACTGATTGGAAGGTCATGGGTTCAAACCCCAGGTCCACCAAGCTGCCACTGCTGGGCCCCTGAGCAATAAGGATAAGGGGGTCTGCTAAATGCCATAATTGTAAACGTGAATGTAAAGTTTAAATAAAGGGGCTGACATTTTCTTTTAGGCATTTACACATGTGCAATTAAAAGCACTTATATAACAATCAATAATTATTTCATCTTTGTCTTTTGTCTTCTTCTTCTTCTTCTTCTTCTTCTTCTTCTTCTTCTTCTCAATAATAATAATAATAATAATAATAATAATAATAATAATAATAATTAATTAAATAGTTTTTTTATTTGTTTGTTTATGTATCATTTATCACTGTTTCTATCTATCTATCTATCTATCTATCTATCTATCTATCTATCTATCTATCTATCTATCTATCTATCTATCTATCTATCTATCTATCTATCTATTTACTTAAATAATCTGTCTGAATGGATGAACACACTACCACTTTCACAAAAATAAATCAGTCATACATTTTATTTATTTATTTATTTATTTATTTATTTATTTAGTTATTTATTTATTTATTTATTTATTTATTTATTTATTAATGTATACAGGTTTAAGCTGCAATAGCATTGTGAGCACAAAGGTTTTTTTTTTGTTTGTTTTTTTTCATGCTGTGTCTACATTCCAGAATGCAATGTACCCAAATACATCATTTGACTTTTCTGTGCATAAAAAAATTGAGCTAACATCACCTGAGTCTGGGTTTGTGTACCTGAGCATTCACAATGAAATCACCTCTTGCTCATTTGATGGATAGATGGATGATGACGATGATGATGATGGTGATGGTGATGATGATGATGATGATGATGATGATGATGATGATGATGATGATGCACATCATGCCTACTAAATGGCCTGATGGACACCTACAAATAAGAAAAATCATTAGTTGAGGATTTTTAATAAACCAGGTCATCATTTTTAACCTCCAGCAGTGTCGAACATCACAGCACAGCACAGCACAGCACAGCACAGCACAGCCAGCGTCAGCAGTGGGCAGGAATGTGGAGGTGATGAAAGTGGACTCATGTTTCACTGCCTCATTGACAGGAAGAGGCAGGCAGTAAAGTGCATGAAGTTATGAGTTACGGTTATACAGTAGGAGGGAGTTTAACCTTTTGTGACTAACACCCCATAAACAGCAGAATGCTGTAGATGCTTCTGCTCGTACTTCAAGGCGAAACCCAGATCATTTACTGGGGATACACTATAAAAATGAATTGAGGAAGGAAACAGCAACAGGATATTTTATAGATTTTATGATGGAGTGCACACGGCAGTCATAAAGTAAATTCTTATTTAAATGCAAATTACTAATGTTGGAAACTCATGTCTAAATACTGAACTGAGCGTTGTGGAATATTAACGAGTTTAAAGGTGTTTACAGTAAATTGTACCACAGCAGACATGTACCGTGCAGGTGTTTATATACAACATGTGTTTAAATCATCTGCACTATATCACTATAATTTGAGTAGATTTTTTTTGTTGTTGTTGATCCTGCTCTTGCTGTTGATGATGATAATGATCATGACGATGATGTTGATGATGATGATGATGCACAGCACCATATTCACTTACCTTAAAAATATACACACACCAGGAACCTGAGGAAATCCTGGGCAGGCAGATTTCGTGTACGGCCGATTAGTTTTCTGTTTGTATTTGTATGGCATATTAATAGGTTCAAATAGGTTCTTGTTTCTGTACTGCGTCAGCTATAAATAGTTGAAATAACAATAAAAGCTTCTTGACTTGACAGTATACATTAACTTACAAAATCTACTTATGGTGGTCATAATTTATGTATGAATTTCTAAGATGTGTAATTTAACGTTCGTTCTTCATTAACTAGCGATTATTCCATGTCTTTTAGTAAAACGATCCCCGTCTAATTCTCCAGCCTAATTGAAACCTTAACCGACGTCATCCTGAGGTTTTAAACACCATATCTTATTACATTACCAAAAACATGAAACTAATTCGTATATTTATAAAAAGCCCGACCTCGAACAGCAATGCAAACACTACATCTAAACACTTCTCCCGGCAATTACACGACTGTTTGCATATCAGAGCACAGAAAAATGCAAAGTGTGCAAATGCATTTCAACCTCAGGCATGAGAGCGTGGATCACTGATTTATGCATTATCCATAAATACATAATGATACACTAATGCACTGTGACTAAACCTCCAATCCCGTAATACACTACAGTATTAAAATCAGGTTATACAAAACCATATCCAGCCTTTTCAAAACTACACAACTCAATGCATATTATTTTTAATATATATATATATATATATATATATATATATATATATATATATATATATATATATATATTTTTTTTTTTTTTAAAAAGATTTGCTTCACCCAAGGACTTAATGTACTCCGGATGCCTGACACTGGAGCAAGCTGCCTAGCTGTAGCATTCAGAACACGGAGGAACAAACACCATCCATCAATAAAATGCCAGCGCTGTATGAAAGTGGACGTGATTTAGCGATACGCCTCCCTGCTTTCCCATAATCGGAGGGTTTAATGCAATACAGCAAGGCTTTAAACAGTGAAGCGGCACTCCATAAATCTAAACTGCAGCTTTGACCTCAAGTCTCTCTTTCTCTCTGCCTCTCGCCCCTTATGTGTGTGTATGACATGTCGCCATAGTAACAGCTAATAAATCATGCCAATCATCTTTGCTAAGGCTACCCAGCCCCAAAGAGTGTCCAAAACCACAAAAATAACCACCAATGCCTTTGCCAAACCACTGTAGTATTTACATCATGAGAAATGAAACCAGAAAGAAATTAATTTTTTTCCAGATGTTGAAAAATCTCTTATTCTTTAAACATATACTGTTGTACTGCTTGCATCCTATGCTAATGGCGATAAAACCTGGAAATGGAGAAAATATCTAATCATCATGACTAATTAATCATCAATACTGCTTGGGTGCCATTTCTCATAGCAGCTCAAGATTTGCCACGGGAGAAAAGAATTTTAAAACATTCCTGCTGGTGTGTATCGACATTTTATAAATCATTCATAGAAACGCTATGTGGTATACACAACTTTAAAAAAAAACAAATGCCCAGAGCTCAAGACAACAACAAACCAAATATATAACACAGGACGAGTCTTCTGTCCATCCTACCTGATATCTGTTCCTCAATTCTGATTGGACAGACGTTTTTTTTTATCGATTTTCTATTTTCTAACAGCACCGCTGACAAGCATATCAGCTGTAATGTTTAGTAACCAATTTACAGCTATTGCAGACTGATAGAAAGTAAATAAACACGTTTTTATCTCTTTTTAAAAAAGGCCAAAACATTTCTGCTTGTCTTGTTGTGCCCAAGTTCAGCATCGAATGTCTTTGTCACGTCACACTCTGCAGCAGTGGTTAATGACTCATATGGTAATAGACACTCTTTAAGAGCTTTAAAAATGTGTAGGTTTTCATATTTCTTACTTTTATATTTCAGTATTTCTGTTTTACCTCGAATACTAGGGGCAATATTTTCATAGCAAAGTAAAAAAAGAGAGTAAAAAACAAATAGTAAGACAAAATTAAACAGTGATATCCAACTCATTTCCGTTCTCTGACATGCACCGAGTGTTTGTTCATCTCAAATTAGATTTTTATCTACTAAAATTCAGCGTAAGATTACACCAGCAAAGGCAAAAGCAAACAGCAAATGTCTTAGGATGAAAGCCAACGATATTCTGACTAATTTTATGTAAAACATGTAGTGATAAAATACTTCATATTTTTATACTGATTTTTTTTACAGATAAAAAAGCATAATCATTAATGTAGTGAGGCTTTCTGAGGTTTCACAGTTGCCCCATAACTAAAACTATAAGAGTTAAAACATAGCATTCACTAAATTCCAGGGTTTTTGTTACCATGACATAAAGTGGGTGTGTTTTTGGAGGTCTTGGAAAAACACCCTCTTTCAATAAAAAAGAGCATACCTACGATGGATAATGAAGGACAAAACAGTCAAACAGGTAGATTTTATATTTTATATCTATTATGCTTTATTATCTTACAGTTAAGCTATTTTGAAAACAAATAAATATCCAAAAACTATGATTAGGGTTAGGGTTAACGTTAGATTATCAAATAGGCCACAATTACCCGATGACACGATATCTGTTACGCCGTTCTGAAATTCCTGGAAATAAGTGCATCCTGTTAAACATACTATGTGTCAATTTGTTGTGGTACAAGAGGAATAAAACACTTAACATTACTGTTAAGTCTGTCTGTAAGTTCATTTGTGTATTAGCAGATATTCAAGTATTCGGTTTAAAAGAAAATCCATTTCTTGAATGCGGTTAATAGATTTATTATTTTGTTATTATTAAACATCATCAAGGTTGTCTGGAAACCGCAGAGGCATAAGAAAGTGAGAGCCAGCATTGGCAGAAGAACTGTAGAGGTGTTTTGTTCCTGAACAAATCAGCATTTTTAACGTTTACATACGGTTCATATTCTATAGCTTTGCAATATGAATTCAATTTCCAAAGAATCTCTCCATAACAAGTCTCTATACCACAGATCTATTTAGAATGTATAAAAAGCATATCTGTCATTAATAAAAGGGTGATTAATCCGTAATTAATATTTCAGTGAAAGAAAATGTATTAGTGTATTACAAGATTTAAATCACTTGTTTATGAGAAAAAAAAAACACCCTGTAAGTGAAAAAATCATGTAGTGATTCATGTCTTTCGTTTATGTGTAAAACATGTGACTGCTCTGGCATTGGACAGCATTAGAGTATGAGCTGTGAAGGAGCATGTCACTGGTTAGATGTATTGAACAAATACACCTCTGTCTCAATGAGACATGGGGTTGCGTCTAAAGGAGAGAGGTACAGATCGTGTAAAAACTGCCAAATGATTCAGTAAAAAAAACGAAAGAAACTAGTTCATGGACGGTCGGACAAACAAGACACGTCATTCATTCAGTTCGGACGTGAGTCATACTGGTCCAACATGAGGGGAAGGGGGCTGGGCCATGCCATGAAGACAACATAGCGCAAGAGCAATTGAGACGTTACAAACTAAGATGTTAACTGAAAGTGTATACTGTAAATGTGCTGATTGTGTCAAACTTCAAAGTTGACAAAATATAGGAAAATATAATCCATTATTATTATTATTATTATTATTATTATTATTATTATTATTATTATTATTATTATTATTATTATCATCTTCTTCTTCTTCTTCTTCTACCGCTTATCCGGGGCCGGGTCGCGGGGGCAGCAGTCTAAGCAGGGACACCCAGACTTCCCTCTCCCCAGACACTTCCTCCAGCTCTTCCGGGGGAATACCGAGGCGTTCCCAGGCCAGCCGAGAGACATAGTCCCTCCAGCGTGTCCTAGGTCTTCCCCGGGGCTTCCTCCCGGTTGGACATGCCCGGAACACCTCCCCAGGGAGGTGTCCAGGAGGCATCCGAAACAGATGCCCGAGCCACCTCAGCTGACTCCTCTCGATGTGGAGGAGCAGTGGCTCTACTCTGAGCTCCTCCCGAGTGACCAGTCTCCTCTGCCAAGTCTGTTGAACTTCCTCCCCCGCCATCGGATCCAACTCATCACCAGGTGGTGATCAGTTGACAGCTCCGCCCCTCTCTTTACCCGAGTGTCCAAGACATACGGCAAGAGGTCAGATGAAACAACCACAAAGTCGATCATCGACTTCCGACCTAGGGAGTCCTGGTGCCATGTGTACTGATGGACACCCTTATGCTTGAACATGGTGTTCGTTATGGACAAACTGTGACTAACACAGAAGTCCAATAACAGAACACCACTCGGGTTCAGGTGGGGGGGGGGGGGGCAGCGTTCCTCCCAATCACGGCCCTCCAGGTGTCACTGTCACTGCCCACGTGAGCGTTGAAGTCCCCCAGTAGAACAACGGAGTCCCCGGTCGGAGCACTTTCCAGCACCCCTTACAGACACGCCAAGAAGGTCGGGTACTCTACACTGCCATTATTATTATTATTATTATTATTATTATTATTATTATTATTCATTTATTTGTTTGTTTCTTTACTTTAATTTCTTAATTTTTTTATTTTTATTAATGCTGTTGTCGTATAAGGTGAATAACAACAGCAACAAAATAAAAGCAAGGAAGGAATCTTTTTGGTAAAAAGAATCAAAAGTCTTAAAGATTACTAAAAAAAAATGCTGATTTTCATGATTACATTGATAAAGATTTTATTTTAGTCGTGCCTGTGCATCTGAACTGGTGCATGACAATTTGCCTAAAGAAATAATTATAAGGAGAACATTAAATTCACCAAATAGCTGATGGAGGCATAAAGTAATGCACCGAATATTCTGTATTTTATTGCAATCTTATGTATAAAATGTATACACAGTATAGATTGTAATGCTGTGTTAGTGTTTTAACTGTCAGTCTGAGTTTTGAAAAACTAAAAAATGCAGCATGCAGCATATTTATCTTTTCATCAATTTAAGATGATAAAACACATACACCAACTTTAGCTTCATATTGATTGCCAGTCCTCAGAAAATCCTTCACTGCAAATACCTTGAGACATACAGAAATGAACTAATACCAACTTATACACAAAGGTGCATAGTAAAAGAAACAGCGAAATAGGAAATGTTCACATTCTGCATTATAAATGACATCCTTTAACGTCATTGGCTGTTGGTGGAGCTGTAGAGAAGACCGATATTTTCAAGTACAGTGACATAAGACGACCCCCCATAGGAGTGTGTAAGTGGTTAAGGAAGCTCAGCGGGTTAAGACAGAGGACTTCTGATTTGAAGGTCATGAAGGTCATGAATACCAGCACCACCAATGCTAGGCCCAGGAAAAAGGTCCTTAACCTCTCGATTGCTCAGTTTTTAACACCACATTCTTGTACCCTGAGGGATGGCGGAAATAGTCTAGCAGTGCTTGAGGATCAGAAGGAGCATTGTTCAGTATCAGACGTGGTGAATTCTTTGAGGTAAGTGGGTGTATTTGGCTGTGTAGATACTGTACAAGCAACAGAGTTTTAAATCTACATGCCGCTACAGGAAGCCGCTGGAGACGACGTGGTGTGGAAGATCTCAGGAAGGTTGAAAACAACTCATGTGCAATCAAACAGCTTTCAAGTTTATACGGACGTTAAAACAAAACCATCTGTTCTCAGCCGGGTTTGGTCTGCACCTGAGTGCGACCGCGGTGATCTCACCCACTCAAACGATCCACACAGCCAGCGTTGGATTCAAATGGATTCTCACTGTATGTTAAATCACCCTAAGTGACATACTAGAATAAAGCAGAATATGCGAGGGCCAGTAGTTTGCGTATTGTAGATGATGCAGTTAGTGTCAGTAGGCCTAAAGGTAGCTGCCCTTTCTGGAGCCATTTCAAGTAGGCGGTTTTCAGCATTCACTGGGTAATTCTCTGTGAAATAACCTTCTACAAGGGCAGTGCCTGAGGCAATCGATACTGTAGGTGTGTGCTGCCAGAGAGCAGAGCAAGATTTCGCCATTTATTTATACCTGTATAGTGAGAAGTGGCGCGCACTAAACAATCCTTTCGGCCTATAGCTCGCAGGAAGACGGAGCAGCGATCGAGGCACCGTTGTACCTACACAGAGACCTCTGTCGTGCTTAGCACCCTTCCACGGTAAAAAACAAAACAAAAAACAACAACATAAATATAAAAAAAGTTCAATAAAAGAGCTTGACTGCCCTTGAACCGGTATCTATACCTCTAATGTGTTTGATCAGTGGACCATCAGTTCTGACACATCTTGACCTCACATTTTTCTTTCATTCTATCCCCTTTACTTCACTGCAAATGACAGTTACAAGAAAGTTGTACAATACCTGACCTCCAAAGAGGCAGCAGGGCAATATACTTCCAAAAAATTTTTTAAAATAAATAAATAAAATACAATCAAGGCACAGAGATACTCAGAATTTACAGTTTGGCTTATATGAATAACTGATAGACAATTAAAGGTCCAAGGCATCCAGACCAGAATGTTTGGGTATTTTCACGGCTCCATTTACCGAAGTACTAGCGAAGCATGTGTAGCAATTTGTTGTGAACGTTATCTAAAGAAAGCTTGAATGCAACTACAAATTGGCCATCTGATTACACTACAAAGTGATTCACACACAGTCAGGGCACAATAGTGCATTTTTGCCTCATCCTATTCAAAATGGACAGTAAATAGGTCTAGACAGTGTTATTCAGTATAGACAGCAGTCATAAAGGAAATTATAACAAACACTAGTGTAGTTATATTATTTACAACAAAGAACAATTATTCTTATTCTTAAGTCACTAGGGGTTCGGACAAACCGCTCAAGTTTTGCATATTCCATTAAACACAAGATGATTTTTCTGATATAACTGATATAAAGAAGCCCTGATGTTTGTCACATATACATTAGAGCACTTTGGAGGTTGGGGTCAGAGAGGAGGTTCAGCCATGATACAGCCCCTCTGATGCAGAGAGGGTTAAGGGCCTTGCACAAGGGCCCAATATGACTGAATGATGGCAACAGTTTCTTGCACTTTATTGTTTGCATACAGTTTCTTTCTTCGTCTTTTATTAACAAACTTCCCCTTCAACTCTGATCAATCTAATTTTTTTGCACTCACTCTTCATTTTCTACCGCTTATCCGAACTTCTCGGGTCACGGGGAGCCTGTGCCTATCTCAGGCGTCATCGGGCATCAAGGCAGGATACACCCTGCACGGAGTGCCAACCCATCACAGGGCACACACACACACATTCTCATTCACTCACGCAATCACACACTATGGACAATTTTCCAGAGATGCCAATCAACCTACCATGCATGTCTTTGGACCGGGGGAGGAAACCGGAGTACCCGGAGGAAACCCCCGAGGCACGGGGAGAACATGCAAACTCCACACACACAAGGCGGAGGCGGGAATTGAACTCCCTCACACCCTGGAGGTGTGAGGCAAACGTGCTAACCACTAAGCCACCGTGCCCCTCTTCATTGTTATAATACTATTAAAATATGTTTATAATGTGTTCAGCATCTCATTTCTATAACCGTGTCGAATATAAATGAAAGGAAATGCAGAAAAGTAGAAATTAAAAGTGAAGTAATAAAAAAAGTGTATGTTTTATTCAACCGTCTTCAAAGGATATCAAATTTTGTATTTTTTACTCAAATTGTCAAAACCGCACAACCCTGGAACACAAAGCCATATGCATCTCCCTGTCTACTCTCCAATCTCTGCAAGACATCTACTACAGACGATGCAGTGCCAAAGCTGCTAACGTTATTTAGGACTCCTAAAGTGCTTCCGCAGTCTGATGGCTAAATCTCAGAGGCTCGGGAGGAGTTTCTTCCCCCACCGTACAGATCCCTTAGGCTTTCATAAAGACTTACATATATTTTATAATTATATGTGACACAATGGCACAACATATTCCACTGTTACTACATTTAACATGTAAAATAACTGCACATCTTTCCACTGCAAACCGTATGCTGTACTGTATGTAACTGTGTACGCGACCGAATCACCCAGCAAATGTGATGGTCAATACCGTACACCGTGGTATGTGTCTACCATCTGCTTACTTGATTTTCTTATTTCTCTTTAAACATCTGTTCATATGATATATTCTATATAAATGTTTGTGGACACTCGAGATATGATCCAGATGTGGATTTTTCCCCAAGCGATCGCCACTAAGTTGGAAGCGCCCGATTGTACAGGACGTCTTTGTATACGATTCTCACTGTCTGCCTTTTACTTCTCCTTACTCTCCCACGACTCACCTCACCCCAATCAACTTATCAGTTAGACCAAGGATGTACTTTAGAACCATCTCGCTGGAGTTTTTACACAAGAACCTTTCATTTCACATTTATTTTTAAACACAGGCACTTTTGCAACTCCTTATTGGCTAACTCAGAAGTGTCCAATTTAACCCATTAAGGGCAAATACAGTACAGTTGTTTAATCAGATGATCTTGGTCTTCACTCAACAATCAATAAATAAAAACAGATTTAACATACTGTACTGTCATGATGGCTTGAACAATTCCTACCCAAGGGTTTGTTTATGTCTCGTGCCATGTGCTTTAGTTTGTTTTGTGTTTTCACGTGCATATACGCCAAGCCCGATCAGTAGCCCAATCAGTAGCTAGCCTCCGCGCATCTCATCCTTATGTTTCACAAATTACAGTCCTTATTTATACCTTGCGTCGTTTTTTACCTGGTTTATTTATCTATCTATCTATCTATCTATCTATCTATCTATCTATCTATCTATCTATCTATCTATCTATCTATCTATCTATCTATCTATTTATTTATTGGCGTTTTTTCTTTTTTTTTTTTTTTAGTATTTTAGTTGCTCAGTTTTCCTTAGTGTCTTCCTGTGTCCATTGGTCTTTCTTCTATGCCTACATTTGGGTCTGGATTTTGTTTTGAGGCACACGTACCTGACAGCATACAATCTTATACTTAACCTTGAGCAGTGCCCAAGACCTATAAAACCCTTGTCCACCATGGACTCAACTTGAGTTTGGCACAATTGCATTGAAATGCTACTGTCGTCAGAACTGATTATATCCAAAGCTTATTGCTAATGGTATATCGATTACATTTTCTGACCTCTCACGACAGCATTCTCAGACCTACACACCTAATAGTACGGCATAATGTCTCCCTAGGGTATACGCTTTGTAAATCTATTGTATTTCATTCACTTTGGTCTCCTCCCCTTTGCTCTGCCTACTGGGCCAAGGCCAATATTATGCAGACGGAAGCACACGGGCTTCGGCTCATTTGTAATTTCACAGCAGCCAGAGAGAAAATGCTACCTAAGTGCCACCACTTTAGTGATTAAGGTGATATTGACAGCTGAATTAATTCCTGATTGGTCCATATGAGACACTTTCTTGAACCAGATCTTACAAATGGAAGCGAAAAACGATTCGCATTTTGCCGTCCTCGTATTCGTTCGAAATTGCTTTTTCTTTTACTTGGAATCGTGTTTCGTTCACAGCCGCACCTAATCTGTCTTCTTTCTCATTTTACCCAGAATACTGTAAACGTAACGATGCAAGGAAATGACAAATTCCATCTTGATTAGGTGGTGATATACAGTAGCTCTAGTGACTCTATGCAATGCTGAAAATGGTGATCAAAGTTAACAGGCAGCGCAGAATGATAATTAAAAATCCAGGACACTGAGCTACTGCAATTCTGCTGTCAAAGCCGTAGCCGGAGTGTGTCAGCTTGCATCAGTCAACGCCTGTCAGGGGGCTGACGCAAATACCAGGAATCACAGCCTCACCGTGCTTTTCCTGACAGCCACCAAGGCAAAGCTTTGCCCCCCGAGGAACAATGCTCTCATCACACTGTGTGCTCTTGCTGACAAACGTCCACTATATAAGGAAAGACTGGCTATAATGCTAAGTGAGCATGATGTTTAAATCAGTCTCAGGCACACACGCACTAACAAACTACTGACAACAAAAACCAAAGGACATGATTAATGCAGTAGCAAACAGACTTGAAAAAAATGGCAAATCATTTAAAGGGGAAAGGATGTACAAAACACAAAATACCTACTCTCCAATTAGGCTTATGCATTATTGATCATTTCCAGCCTGTGATTTACCGTTAAACAAAAACAGGTTAACAATTGAATAGTCCAGAACTAATAGCTTAAAAAAAAAAAAAACAGGAAAAAATGAACATTTGCACTATTTCAGGTTTAAGAAAAATAAGGGCACAATAGCCAGCTGTGAAGCTTCGGGGGTTAAATGGCTTAATGCATTTCCTCACTGGAAGCAAAAATTGTGACAACTCAGCTGGATGTTGTTGTTTTTTTTTGGATTATTCTGCAGGCCATTAAACAATTAAACAAAAAAAATGTAATAAATAAATAATAAAAAAAAAGATTCTAACTTCACTTTCTAATTAGCATTACCATTAATTCGACTGGACTGACACGTATTGTAACGCTTATTGATAGACACTTTGTTATAGGACTGTGTAATCATATTAGCGCAAATAGTTTATTTAACTTTTCAATTTCAGCTGAAAAACATTTTTGGCCGTTTTCTTTATGTTATTTAAGTTATATACTTAATGAATATTATTCATTCATTCATTCATTTTCTACCGCTTATCCGAACTTCTCGTGTCACGGGGAGCCTGTGTTTATCTCAGGCGTCATCGGGCATCGAGGCAGGATATACCCTGGACGGAGTGCCAACCCATCGCAGGGCACACACACACACACTCTCATTCACTCACACACTATGGACAATTTTCCAGAGATGCCAATCAACCTCACATGCATGTCTTTGGACCGGGGGAGGAAACCGGAGAACCCGGAGGAAACCCCCGAGGCACGGGGAGAACATGCAAACTCCACACACAAGGAGGAGACGGGAATCGAACCCCAACCATGGAGGTGTGAGGCGAATGTGCTAACCACTAAGCCACTGTGGCCCAAACCACCAACACCCCCCCCCCCCTGAATATTAGCCACGTCAAATTTAAGCAAATATTAATATGTTGACTGGATCATCCGATCATCCATTTTATGTACTGCTTATCAGACGCAGCATGTCCTCTATCCCAGGGGGGACTCTGGTGTCTCCAGATGTACAGGGAAAATGTTTTAACCACTAAGGCTTCATAACCCAACTACCTGGATGTATCATGTATCATTTTATTAGGAAGAAAAACAAATACTCTAATGCAAACATCTTTGCAAAAGGTTGCCAGATCTAGTAATATAACATACTCATAAAATTCATCGTGTAAAAACAATTAATCAAAAAATTGCCAAGTCTACTTCTAGTAGTGGTTCATTTTGTTTTGCACTACATTCATCTACTGTACAGTAAGTGACCTACAAAGCAGCAATCATCTCATTTATAATCCGGCAGAGTGTCCTACTCAGTGTGCTAATAATTGGTGTTCCCCTAAGACATTTGTACTGTAAAAAAAAAAATTAGAAAAAATGAATGCTAATAAAACAAAATAGCTAAGCAAACAACTTCTATACATTCCCTGTAAAATCACCTATAGCCTCTCCTGGTCATGTGACTTTTGCTTCACGCTGGTAAAGCAGTGTGAGCGCTGCTATATGGTGTCACAGCAACATGAACAAGTGTCTCTCTACACCTCCAATTCCGTCGCACAGCTGGACAGAGGCAAAGCTATTACTTCTTTACTCTATAAATGAGTCTATAAATGTTTCCAGGTCATTGCATTCCCTATCTTTGTACAAAAGGCACTCGAGTGATGTAGCTGCCAATCGTGGTGCTATGTTCAGTGATGGATCGTGTCTCCTGAACTTTATTCATGGCTTAAATGTCCTTCACGAATCTGAACCAACAATGCAGTCTGTTTTGTTTTTTTGTTTTTTTTCCAGAAGGTGCTCTGTCTGGGCTGCTCTGTTCCTGCTCGTCCATTTGTTTCTTAAACAGCTTTGAGCTGATGAGAAGCACCAGTGAAGCCATGTACAGCTGTGTTCCAGGTTATAGAAAAATAACTTTAATTAGAAATTAGTAAGCTATCAGTCAGCTATATAGAGTGTTATCCTGGGTCAAGATCCAATCCCGGAGCTGCAAAGTCTTAATTGGACACAGCATCTGAATGAACAGGCTCAGCTGAAGTATACATAAATTAGCGTATCTGGGATATTAAAGAGAGTGGGCAATCAAATCAATCAACATTTGCTACACGAGTCGAACAACAAGGAGTGCAACACAATTGAAAGCTTTTGTCTATAACCGACATTGGCAGGGAATCACAGGGGAAGGTGAGAAGCAGAACTGATATGAAAGACAGAGTTGCAGAAAAAAGAAGAACCCGGAGATCACAGTTATCCACTGTGTTATCCTTTATGTGGCTGCAGTATCTGATGAGCTCAGAAAGATTTTCAACACTGTAGATCCTCTTGCTTTGTTGTTCAAACTCCTAACCAAGCCCAAACAGACATCTGTTCTGACAAAACCCAACCGGATGAAACATATACTTCATAACCACTTCATGGCCCTCAGCTAAAGACTGAGTAAAAGTTTTTATCTACGAATTCTCTTTTGGGTATGGATTTTTTATATCGATCTCAGAGATCCCACTATCTAAGATATTGATCTCAGGGCTCTTAGGGTTGTTCATACCCTATATACATTCAGCTCAAATTTGTAAAGGTTCAGTTACTTAAAATTACTGCGTGCAAAGTTTCTGAATAAGGAACTAATATGGCTAAATGGTGACACCAATTTCCTTTCCTGTTTAAGCATTAATGATTCGTTTCTGGCAGTGGAAAGTGCTATCTGTTATCACCCAGCTTTAACACACATGAACTTACAGACACTCACGACTGGCTGGTGTCACAAGATTGAGAGGTGAGTGAAAGTATTCATTCTTCGATTGCTCCCATTACAAGAATACAGCCAATTTTAATTCCTTGGCTTCCGGCCATGGGATGGTTTTGGCATCGGTAGGATTCAAACTTGCTATTTTCCAACAATAGGGTGAATACTAGCCTCTCAGGAGCACATACATAATAAGCTAATGTAGGTATGTTTTGGTTTGTAGTAAGTAAAGAAGAAGAAGAAGAAGAAGAAGAAGAAGAAGAAGAAGAAGAAGAAGAAGAAGAAGAAGAAGAAGAAGAAGAAGAAGGATATGTTAGGTGTATAAAATAAAATAACATAAAATTAAGTGTTTCACACATCAAAACATAAAATCAGGAAAAACAAACATAAAATGAAAAGAATATTGATAATTAAACATAATATAATAGTTATGATAATGATAAAAAATAATTAAAAAAATTAATAAATGACAAAATACATGAATGAAAATCTAACATTAAATGTCTTAAAATATGAATAAATAAAGAAATAAATAAGATAATAAGAATAAGAATAATAAATTATTAACAACAACAACAACAATAACAAATTAATAATAATAATAATAATAATAATAATAATAATAATAACAATAATAATAATAACAATAATTCTTATTGTTATTATTATTATTGTTATTATTATTATTATTATTATTATTAATTTATTATTCTTATTATTAGTTTTAGGCCATGAACAGTTAAGATAATCTGTTTTGAATATTATGTAAATGAAAAAGAAAAACTTATTTTAGACTTTTTTTAATTATAATTATGAAAGCATCCTTAAATATTTCTAATTGATAAATATTGTATCTAGGATCTAATCTGATGTATCTAGTCTCTTACCTTGGATAAACAGTACCAGAGGTTATGTTATGAAAGTCATGATATTTTATGTTTAAATATGACAAAATGCGAACATTGTGTTTGTCTGTTTATTTTGGTTAGGGCTTTTCTATGGTATTTTTAAGTCCTTGGATTGGTCAACTGAAATACTTTGCTCACATTATACAAGCCAAATCTCTGCACGCTTCTTCTGCCAAGTTCTTCTGCATAGTGACAGCAGACTTAACACAACTTGCAGACTTGTAGACTTCATGTCACACCCGTTTACAGTATAAAGCATGCCAATGTTAGACACCACCGCTCGGTAAGACTGACAAAGTTACTGAGAAGACTGTTGAAGATTATCAGCCTTTCTCCTTGACTTACTTATAGCATTTTATTTATGCAGCATATGTCATGACCTGAGAACAGTTAAGGAAGCCATCAGAGATTACACTCCAACTCAACCATTTTGTCTCATACGCTGCTGATCACTGACATTTCCAGATAAAAGGTGTAATAATGTGGGGGCACGGTGGCTTAGTGGTTATCACGTTTGCCTTGCACCTCCAGGGTCGGGGTTCGATTCCCGCCTTCTCCTTGTGTGTGTGGAGTTTGGATGTTTCCTCCGGGTACTCCGGTTTCCTCCCAAGGTCCAAAGACATGCATGGTAGGTTGATTGGCATCTCTGGAAAATTGTCCGTAGTGAGTGAATGTGTGAGTGAATGAGAGTGTGTGTGTGCCCTGTGATGGGTTGGCACTCCGTCCAGGGTGTATCCTGCCTCGATGCCCGATGACACCTGAGATAGGCACAGGCTCCCCGTGACCCGAGGTAGTTCAGATAAAGCGGTGGAATATGAATGAATGAAAGGTGTAATAATGTCAATAACTCTTAGAAATAAGCACATCCACCATTATTATCTTTGGCACCATTTACTGTTCTCAGTCATAAATGAAAAGTGGATTAAATGACATTCAAAATGAGAATCCTACATTGCGGTGCTCATTTCCTTTTTCCTCATCCTCCCATTTCCATGGCAGTTAAGGAGTACACCACAATGGCTCCTGAGATTCTTATTTCTTTATGACTGACTGTTTCTTTTGTGTTCTGCATTGTCTCACACCCAGAGCCCTTGGCCCTGCCTTGTGAAGTATAAATTCAGATCTGCAAGACACAAATCTGCTTGAACCGCTGCTCAGGAAACATCAGTCGATGCTTCAGTGCACTCTTTTTAACTCTCCCTTGCCCCTTAAAGCCATAGGGGAAGACAGAGGAAGGAAAAAAAACTTCCTGGGTATAAGCAAGAACTAAAGGAAAGAACGGGGCACTGAGAAAAAAAGAATAAGTCGCAAGTGAGCACAAGCTGAGGACAAATGAAGGAGAAGGATGATGTCAACCAGCCTAGAGAATATTTTCATCCTAACTTTTTTTTTTCTTAAGAGTTTTTTTTAAAACTTTGACCCAGGGTAAAAATTTCATTGGTTTAAGTATGCTACTAGAAAGTCATTCAGAGTTTAGCTAGAATGTCATGCATGACATCAACCATCAATGAATCTCAATCAGTCTATAAGAGAGAAATATATAATATATGCACAAAAGTATGTTGAGACATGTCCGTGACACCCGTACGCCCTTATCCAAATAGATGGCAATAATATGGCATTGGTCCAGATCTTTCCTTCTCTATCAGCCATTATTCTTGAGTATGGCTGTTAGGATTTTTATCATTCCAATTCATCTGATTGGTGTTGAATGGGGGTGTTGAATGGGGTTCGAGATCATGGTTCTGACCGTGCCATTCAAGTTCTCCCACTTCAGAATTCTCATACCATGTCTTGTTTATGCACAGAGGCATTGTCTTGCAGGAACAGGCTTGGGGTTCTTAGTTCCAGTGAAAGAAATCTCTAGACAAACGTGTAGGAACAGTATGAGGAAGGCCAGCATAGTAATGTTATGGTCAGGAGTACTGTACTTTTGGCAATACGAAGCTTGACAGAATAAGGCATATGGCAATCTAATACATAGATTGTTAGCAGGAGTCTAATGGCAGCTGAAGCCTGTTGGAATATGCCTATAAATGTCTACATCAGCTTATGTCAGTTGTTGCCAAGAAGGGCTTACAGCCAGCTCCAGAATTATTGGCACTGTTCATTGTTCAAAAATGATGTCCTAAAATAAACAGGATTTGGATGAACGAATCAATAAGAGAACAGAATGCAAGTGAAAAGAAAAGAAATGCCAATCTTATCTATGAACATTAATTAACAGATTCAGAATTATACAGTTTAGTTTGGGCTGCTTGAAAATGAATTATTTGATATGACATCCATAATACCAAGCTACATTGAAGCATACGGTAGACAGGCTCTACGTCAGAGGTACCTGAACTTAATTCAGCTCAATTTAATTTATTTGTATAGCACTTTTAACAATTCACATTGTCTCAAAGCAGCTTTACAAAACTATGGAAAGAAATGGAAATAAAAATAATAATAAAATAGTCAAATAAATAAATAAATAAATAAATAAATAAATAAATAAATAAATAAATAAATAAATAAATAAATAAATACAATTTAAAGTTTAAAATTAAGTAATACTATTTATCTCTAACATCTATCCCTGTCCCTAATGAGCAAGCCAGAGGCAACGATGACAAGGAAAACCTCCCTGAGATGATATGAGGAATAAACCTTGATAGGAACGAAACTCAAAAGGTAATCCATCTTCATTTGAGTGACACTGGACATGAAATAATGTAAAGTTCAATAACATCATTTCTACAATAGTTTATTTTTGTGCAACCAAGAGTTCCTGAGGTACTAATGGGTCAGCGCAAGTTCACCACGGATCCAACACTAATTCTTTCCTGCCAAAGTCTTCAAATGATGATTAATACCAAACCATACAGCTGACTGACGCAACAATAGTTCAGAGAAGTAATGATAGTCCTCCGGCGGACTGGCTGACCATGCAGAAGGCTACATTTGGTGGCTACTCCCTGTTTGTTAGTGGTCCGTATACTTGATTGGCAAAGTTGAATGCCTTCTGCAATTCTTGACCCATCCTTCCATTAACTCTTCAGTAGCTGGACTAGCTCCCTGCCCAGGAATCAAACCCGGGCCAACGACGGCACCTGATCCTGCTGCTGGAAAAACAGGAGGCTTGGAAGCATAGATAGTGACCCATTTAAATCCAAACCAAAATGGTTTACAAGACAAAACAGTGGGCAGTCAACTAGTCAAGCTGCTTCGGTGACTTTGTGGCCATGTATTAACATATTGAAGCCATGAGCTGCCCATCTATAGATCTATTTCAAGGCCACAAAATACTTAACTTGTGCAAACTACTGTAATAGAAAATAAGTGAACCAGGTCGGAGATGATAATGAAATAAACATAACTTTAATTAAATGTAGAATTACACAAAAAAGCATTCTGGTGTTGTGACATGGATATACCATTAGCTTGTGTCCCTTTGAGTAAATAGAGTTCCTGCAAATAATTAACAGGTTGTCATATATTAAATATGATGCTCTAAAATATTTTAAGTCACAGATTCAAATTTCACAGCATAATAATTTGTGGTCGTGAGATACTTAGTTTGTGGCCTTGAAATATTATATTATATATAATATATTAACTTGCGGTCATGCCTTATTAAATAATAATTGCCATTTCACCTCAGCAGCTATAGATAGAGAGAGAGAGAGAGAGAGAGAGAGAGAGAGAGAGAGAGAGAGAGAGAGAGAGAGAGAGAGAGAATAAGAGAGGGTATTGAATCACTTGTGTTAGGATTAACATAAAGGAATCAATGTCATTACGTTTTTCAGTTTTATCAATATATAGATAATGCTGGAAGATGAAAAGTAGCAGAAAAGTAGTCCCAATAGTTTATTACCAAATGTTCCTATATACTGTATTCAAGCTCAAAACATCACTTGTGGTATGTTTTTATTTATATTTATATTTTTTCTGCTTTTCCAAGAAGGTCATGAAGAAATGTGGTGTAGAATTTACTGTACGTAGTTGCCACGCAGCCCTATGAACATCGGCCTTAACCATAGTGTTTCTTTATTTGATCATGGAATGAAGGTGAGTCAACAGAACTAATGAAGCACGTCTAAGTGTAGATGCTTTGTCTTTAAAGGATGTGGGGGCAAAAGAAAGAAATGCTTCTCGGACAGATACATCGAACACAGATTCATCTTACTGACCTGCTACACTGTGTGTTTTTATGACCACATAATGCCTGATCACAGGCATTATTATGTAGGCTCTTCAACATTTGGACAAGAAAATGAATCATCAACGTGCCATGATATTTCTGGTGATAATAAGAGGTCTTTAACAATCATGATAGCAATCAGAGTGAAGTGATGATTTCAAGAGTTTCCACGATGAAAATGTGTCCTCGGTGTAGCACAGATTGACACTGACCTTGACATTGACTATATTATCATTCTCCTTTCTTTATGTTGTCCATTTAGATTGAGCTAATATCAATGAAAAGGCTCATGATGATTCAAAATTCATTTAAATATTCATGTGCAATTATCAAATCAAAAATGGCTGTTCATTTGAACACCAAGAAAGAACCTCAAGCATAATAAAATGAGGTCATTGGATCAAGACCTTCACAAATATGGTCATTTTAAGATTGGGTTACTTACTCACATACTGTAGATAGGCCTTTGGACAATATAAAATAAGCACAGGGATGTCATCACAGTCATAACAGAACTGTCCGTTGTGTATTATTCTTTACTTATACGTTATAAGCATAATAATGTAACCACCAATAAGGTAAAAATATGTCCTCTTTTGTAGGAAACTTAAAAGATTAGCCAAGAAAAGACATTGTCTACACTTTCTATGAGTCCTTATATCTAGATCTATAGCTCTATAACTATATAGATCTATAACTAAGTCATCTAAGTCACTATATAGATCTATAACAAAGTCGTGGCCTAAAGGTTAGTTTGACTCCTAACCCTAAGGTTGTGGGTTCGAGTCTCGGGCTGGCAATACCACGACTGAGGTGCCCTTGAGCAAGTCACCGAACCCCCCAACTGCTCCCCAGGTGTCGCAACATAAATGGCTGCCCACTGCTCCAGGTGTGTGTGTCATGGTGTGTGTGTGTGTTCAGTGCTGTGTGTGTGTGCACTTTGGATGGGTTAAATGCAGAGAACGAATTCTGAGTATGGGTCACCATACTTAGCCGCATGTCACGTCACTTAACTGCTTATTACCAGAAATAGAGACTATACACGATACGTATTACCAGTTAAAAAGTGCTCTATAACTACTTACAGTGTACTACACACAAACTACAGTATAACTACTTATTACCAGATATAGAGTGCTATACATGCTCTATAACTACTTATTACCAGGTACAGAGTGCTATAATGGGCCAGCGACAGTAGTGGGCAGGGGTGGGCTTAGCCTTAGCCAGGGGTGGGCTTAGCCTAACTTCTGATTGGGTGAGCAGCCTACAGTCAATAAACAATGATCTGTCTGCAACAGCCCCACACAAAGCCCTGCCCCCAAAGCACAGAATAGTTTTTCAAAACTCACCACATGCTATTTTCAGTTCGATACGCTTACAGGCTCCATCTCCGTACCGACTTTTTATTTTTGTTCTGGATTAAAGTCATGGCGGAACACCCTGAGATTGTCACCACAGCACTTAAATCCCTATTGCCATTTCCGACATGCTATCTGTGTGAAGCGGGGTTTTCTGCAGTGATGGCAACCAAAACAAAACAACGGAATAAACTGGACATAAGAAACACACTACGGATGTATAATTGTATAGTTGCCACCCTATATCCCTATATATATAGGGATTGATACATATCATTTTTTTTAAAATAACAAAGTCAGATGAAACAAACCAAAATTAAATGCATTCAAAGACAATAATCAAATATTGATGAGTAAACTAAGCGATGTTCATTCCTGCATAGTACAAGAGACCCCTAAAAAAATTGATAGAGGTGTGACATTGAATGTGACTGGGGAAAAAAGGTAATCAAGAAAATGAATTATTAAAAGCAAAAATAGTGTAATGTGTAAAATAGTCTTTACTAATATCATACAGTTTGTAGTTCTGAACCAGTACAACTAAATAAATCATTAATCATTCAAAAAAACATCTTTTTTTTGTATAATGAATCCTAATCCATGCTTTATAAAAGTGCACAGATGCGGTTTTACATCCAGGGCTGTCATTATGCAGAATAAAATTATTTCTATTCAGTGTATTCTCTTATCTGATCTTTTTTCATATGTTCATTGTTATGGCTATTATTATTATTATTTTGTTCTTTTTGCTACAACTTTTCATTCACATGCTTATTCACCATTGCTAACATGAAAAGTCTAACCACAAGCAAAAGACCATTAAGATACTCTCCAAAAGGGCAGATGTTTCACACCTGATGCCAAGCCGCTCACCCAGGACAAACAAATGCATCTTAATATCTCTTCTCAGAGATCAGCTTGGGTGGCCGAGCAAGGGATGGACAGCGAAATAAATCACAATCAGAGCCGTAGACACAGGTAAGGACTCATCAGTCCCTTTATTTGGTATTCATGAGGGGCAGCCCAAAGACTAGAGTTTCTTCTGGAAGATTAGAGACATCTGCAATTACAAGAGATAACAGAATACAGGTTCAATCTCACCACAAACTGCCAATTAGGTGTCAGTTTAGAGTAGACATTTGCTTTTTTTTGGTAACTTTACCTTTCCGGGGTGGTGAAATTGTCGGCCCGATTCCAGACAATTATCGTAATTAAAACAATAGTTCGACAAGATGGAGCATAATGATTTTTGGGTGTCTGGGTCGCCAGAAACAATGATCATTAAGAATTCAGTGGGTGGACACAAGAATCTCAGACACAATAAATTGGGAAGGTGTAGCGGTGTGTGTGTGTGTGGGCTGTCGGCTCGTCCTGCCTTCGGTGTGGGCTTCGCACGAGGGCACAGTGTTCTGAAATTTTCATATTGGTTTTGCGAAGCATCTGCATGTAGCAACTTGTGATGTGACAATCAGTAGTGTAGTGGTGCGTTTCAGTATCATGAGAATGAAAACCCATGGCATGAAAGCACTTCATTACATGCCTTTTAATTTCACATCTCCTCATTTCACACTTTTGGTTATGTGAAAATACACGGACATTAACGTGTTGCTACAGTACCTACCCCCTATTGCGGTTCTAATAAAACCTCCACTCTTCTGGGAACGCTTTCTACTACATTTTGAAGCGTGGCTCTGGGGATTTGTGCTCATTCAGGTATAAGAGTATTATTGAGGTCAGGCACCGATGGCCTGGTTGAGCAGTCGGCATCCCAGTTCGTCCCAAAGGACTTCAGTGGGGTTGAGGTCAGGGATCTGTGCAGGCCACTTAAAATCTTCCACTCCAACTTTTTGGAGTCTTCATGGGTCTCACTTTGTCCAATTGTGCATTGTATTGCACTAACATGCTGGGCCTCTTAAATCTAGTGAAGGAAACTCATAATTTTATGGCATACACAGCTATACAAAGCTGTACTGTATTCCTTATGTTCTACAAAGCTGCTTGAAGATAATGTCTATTGTTAAAAGTGCTATACAAATGGAATTGAGATTGAATTTAGATTGAGCTGAGTCGAGTTGAGTTGAGTTAAGGGGTGTGTGGTAACCTATGCCCCTTTTTCCACCGAGGCAGTCTGATTGCTGGTTCGGAGCCAGAGCCTAATATAGAACCAGTTCTTTCTGTTTCGACCGCCAAAGCACCGGCTCTGAACCAGGAAAAGTGGTTCTTAAGTAGCACCAAAACGTTGCTGGTCTAGACTTAAGAACCGTTTGCGTCAGGAGCTGGGGGCGGGGCTACTGTTAGCACATTTGATAATGTTCCTAAAGTATACTAATGTTTAATACACTTTTACTTTACCGCAATATGATACATAATCAGCACACATGATAGTAGGTAGCTACATGCTAAGGCTAACATTTTTCTGTGTTAATGATAAAATAATCTTATGTACTTTCTCGATTACAACCTCCGTTTATACAGATTACACGGTGCTGCACGTACACGTTGGATTCGTCGCGTTTGGATGCTAATGTAGGTTCACAAAGCCGTAAGCATTAACAGTAAATCAACATCCGCCATTGTTGTCGTGTTTGTGTTTGTTGCTGCTGCGCTAACGTTGCTGCGCTGGGTAACGTGACACGTATACAGTGACGTCAGACTCGGCTCTGTGATGGCTCTCTAGCTAGTGTAAAGGCAAACCGGTTCTTAAAAAGTTCGCTGGTGGAACCAACTATGAACCAGCACTAGCTCTGAACCAGCACTCGGTTCTTTTTGGTGGAAAATAGGCACTAGTGGTTAAGGTGTTGGGCTACTAATCGGAAGGTTGAGACGTGGATCCCAGGTCCAGAAAGCTACCACTGTTGGGCCCCTGAGCAAGGCCCTAACCCTCAATTGCTCATTTGTATAAAAAAAATTAGATAATGTAAGTCACTATGGATAAGGGCACCATATACAATTGTGTGCTTTCAACTTCGGGGCAACAATGTGGTCAGGTGTCTACATATACTTTGCTATATGGCGTATTATTGATATATACTTGGAATATACAGTGGAACAGATGTACTGTAGATGTGGAATGTTTGTTAGTATTTTTTCTTCCTGTTTACAGCTTACTACCCTTATATATATATTGTTCTACTATCAAGCTGAGCTCAAGTCTATGGATTTGACTGCTGTATTTATTAGTTTTAAAATAAGGTCAGGATATGTGAGACACCATGATAACCATAATAGTATTCTTACTGCAATAGTCCTGGATATTTTTGTTGCTATTAATAAAAGCTATGGTGATCGGAGAACATCAAGTATCTGTCAAGCCTGTCAAATCTGTTAACCCTCCTTTTCTTTTGTAAAATATACCGCATGTCTTGTACCACATAATCTAATCCACAGGACTCGTTACTGGTTTAATGAGGATAAATATGCAGATGCAAATCTTTGACCTTATAGCTACATAATCGCAGCCTAAGTGAACTTAACTTATGTGATATTTATTAAAGCACAGATTGATTCAAAGGTTCAAAGATTAACAGAATATCATCTTGAAGAATGGTGTTTTTTATCTCTGAGTACAGTTCCAGATGGTCATAAAATCTACGCCTACTAGGCATACTAAAACTACTCATATCTTGTAATATATATATATATATATATATATATATATATATATATATATATATATATATATATATATATATATATATATATATATATATATTACAAGATATGAGTAGTTTTATATATATATTACAAGATATGAGTAGTTTCTCATGAGTGAGAAATTTAATTCATATATATATATATATATATATATATATATATATATATATATATATATATATATGAATTAAATTTCTCACTTTAAATAGTTTTTGCCTACACAATTGATATTTTTACAATAAAACAATACATTTTACATTTTACATTGAACAATATCAATGTTTTGATGCAAGTTTCTGTATTTATTTACTTACCTTTTTATTTTCTATTTCTCAACCCAGACCTCTCTATAATTTCTAGTTTTAATTTCTAATTTAAGTTTTGGTGAGAAAAAAAAATAATTACAACTTACAGATTGCTGATATGAAGACTTCCAAACAAAAAAGCAACCGCCAGTGTTAACGAACAGTGTTAACGAACCGCCAGTGTTAACGAATGAAAGTTGTTCAATAAGCTATAACATTTAAAAAAAAACATTGTCCATACTTGACTATATTGCATCCATCTGGAGCCTAAGAAATTATGGCCACACTGCTAGGATGAACAGATGCATGGCTAAACAAAACAGGTAAACACGAATCCCGTCATGGGAAAAGCGGCCAAATATCAACTCATTGTTCTGGTTAGATCACTGGACGAGCTTGGAGCTGCTGTATACACCAGAGGTACAAACCCAAATTAAACAGCATCTCCCCTTCCATCCATTTTGAGGCAGGCGAAGGGATAACTACCAAGCAAGGTCAGTAGTGTCTGTAATTGATGTGTGTGCCCGGTGGATGGTTGCCGAGGGAACAGGTGCTTAATGTTTAGAGATGTTGTGGGATTTGAGGCCAGGAGTAGGGAGATCCCCTGGCCTGTAATTGCCTGCTGTTGTATCTAGCAACCTAGTGGGCTGAGTAATGATGTGCTAAAGATTTCCTGGCAAGGTGATTGACCTGGCACTCTTCTTATTTGTCAACAGAAAGTGAGAGGGTGAGATATGACAGCATGTTAGGGGTGACTATTGTCCCTGGGTGAGCACAGGTTTGTCTTGAGCTGTTTCTTGTTAGACAGTGTGCTTGCTTGGGTCCTAGTGCAGGTGGACAAAGCAGAAATTGATTCACTCGGAAAATAAATGCTCCAGCGTGTATGCCTAGTCTTGTGTTTTGTCAGCCATGGAAATCTAATTGGCTAGGATAAAAAAAAGTGGTGGCTAGCTTATGTGGCTTATACAGTACAATGGGGATGTTGTGGCTTAGTGGTTAAGGTGTTGGACTTCTGATCCGAAGGTTGTGAGTTCGAATCTCAGGTCCATCAATCTACCACTGCTGTATACACTTTTTTTGTATAAAGTGAGACAAATTAAGAGTAAGTCCGTCTGGATGAGAATGTCTACCAAATGTAAAAATATGATGGTGTGTCTTGTCATCGCTAGCTACACAATACTTACTCGGATATGTGATTCTGATCTTTTTTAAATCGGCAACAAATTCTGCATCTCACTTCATAAGGATTGACTGCTTGACCGTTTTTATACGACTTGATTGGAGATATTGGGGCATGAGAGTTTTTCTTTGGTACAAGGTCAGCCATTTTCATCCCATAATGATGATCACAGCTAGTGTGGGTTCATAACAAGGTCAAGGTACTTTAACAACTTATTTAATAAGTAAATTCACCTCTAAAAACAGTAAATCAACAAACAAACAAATAAAAAAAAGTGTAAAAAGCACATGCACTTTACTTTTTAGTAACATAAATATACATAAGTGCTATTTAAATCTGTCTAGCCTGAAACGGTCTGAACCTGAAATTGGAAATACGTCTGTTTTGATGCTATGCAAGATAATTAGTCCTCATAAGAAAACATTTTTAGAGTCATAAGCACTATTCGGACGGGATTAGCTTTACGTGGGGACGTGGGAGTAAAGTAATTATTACCAGAGATTCTCTGTGATTTTAGTCCCGTCCGAATGTGCCATCTCGGTAATCATTACGGACAATGTCAGTAAAGATTACGGCGACTTTTACCTTCTGTAAAAAGGTCCGGAAAAATGACCTCAGGTAATACTAATCCCGTCCGAATCGACCCGCTGTAAATATGTACGGTAAAATTCTGGCATTTCCTGTTTAAAAGTAGTTTTTGACGCGTTTTGCAAGCATGGAGGCGCTTGAAGAAGCATTCGGTTGCGTTGCACGCGTGATAACAGGAAGCAACGTCATACGCACATGACGAAAAGGAGGTTACTGTTGTGCGTAAAGCGAGTTACCCCTCCAACATCTGCTAGTATTACTGAGATGTCTTGTCCAGTGCGAATTGGCCAATTAATATTACAGATATCCTGAGGTAAAATTGCATTACTCCACGTCCCCACGTAAAACTAGTCCCGTCCGAATAGGGCTATAGAGAATATTCCTCCTGTGTAGTGTTGATTTAGGGACTAGGAATGAGTAGTCTGTGCTAGTTACAGCACAGGGTGAGGCACACATTATATGTCATTATAGCTGAATAACAATGAGTTTAGCAAATGTCAACAATATCTTTTTTTCTTTTTCAGTTGCTATTGTTTGTTGGGTTCTAAAGGGAAAAAAAAACACAACATCTGTAGACGTCTGACATAGACATGAAATCTGCTTCTGCTACACAGTCTACTGATTTTTTTCTCTCTCTGTGAGATAACAATAACAATCTCAAAACACCGTATATTTTTTCTTACACTT
>NC_062529.1:19462703-19535203 GCF_022655615.1 Tachysurus fulvidraco
TTAAATGAACCTACTCATTAATCTACTCAGTAATTAAACATACAGGAAATGCACACTGATTAATTCTCATTAATTGTGCATTATAAAAATGGATGAAACGTCCCATTGAGCACAAAGATGTTTAAAAGACATAAAAAACGCGAATTTTCAGATATCTGATTTTTTCTCGACTCAAAGTTCGAACTATTAAACTACATTTTATTCGTAAAATGTTCGACTTGTGTGATTCAACGTCAGAAGACAAATTGTAGTTGTTCTCTTCTGACATACTTGTATATTCAACATACTGTACGGTTCATGAAAAATAAAGGAATAAGGATAAGAAAATGTTTCCTTAGTAAAAAAAGAAAACGTTCTTTTCCTCATAATGAATATGAGGCTTAGATAAAGTTGTTGGATAGCCATGTGCTTTAAGGAAACATACATAATTCTTCATAAGTTCAGATTGTGCTGTACAGATTTCCACTATGTTCCTACACCACACTGGGAACCAAAGTTTTAAACCTCTTTATCTTACTTTTCACCTTTGGGTGAAACCGGATTTCAAAGAGGAATAACTATATATAACTATATTTACATAAGAAAATCGATCAAATACTGTGTACGTATTCTATTGTAGGAAAAAGCGTGTGTATGTAATCATTTCATCTAAAACAACTGAGATGTTCGTCTGCTTCGTTCCACAACCTCGTGGTGATTACTGTTGTATTGTACTCCAGTTTGTACCACAGCTGGACTGATTAGAGGCAAAGGGGCTTTCATCCAGGCAGTTTAATCGGAACCAGAGCTGTTATGGGGTACAGGAAGTGCACCACAATAGACTCAAGTCTACCTGTTGGAGGAGGGGTGAATTCAGGTGAACTGGATCTGTGCCACGATTCCTGTGAACATGAACGTGACTCAGACTGGTTCCGAACTTTTTCATCAAATTAACTTATACATTGTGTTTTTATGGGGGCACGGTGGCTTAGTGGTTAGCACGTTCGCCTCACACCTCCAGGGTCGGGGTTCGATTCCCTCCTCCGCCTTGTGTGTGTAGAGTTTGCATGTTCTCCCCGTGCCTCGGGGGTTTCCTCCGGGTACTCCGGTTTCCTCCCCCGTTCCAAAGACATGCATGGTAGGTTGATTGGCATTTCTGGAAAATTGTCCCTAGTGTGTGAGTGAATGAGTGTGTGTGCCCTGCGATGGGTTGGCACTCTGTCCAGGGTGTATCCTGCCTTGATGCCCGATGACGCCTGAGATAGGCACAGGCTCCCCGTGACCCGAGAAGTTCGGCATTCATTCATTTTCCACCGCTTATCCTGTGCATAACACACATGTGAATAATATCACCAAACTAAATATTGTATATTTTACATTTATAGCATTTGGTAGACTGCATTAACCAGAGTCACTTACATTTCTTTAATTTAATTCAACTGAGCAGTTAAAGGTTTAAGGCCTTGATCAAGTCCCCAGCAACGGCAGCCTGACAGTCCTGGGAATCAAACTCACTTCTGGACACCTTGACCACTAAACTACCACATTTGCGATGATGTAAGCTAAATATAAATGCAACAGGGTTCGATATACTTATGCGAGTCTGAAACTATACCAGAAACCGAAGTGCAGAAAATGTGCCTTGTGTACAGTAAAACCCACAATAGTGACTTGTGAGGAAATTAGGTTTATGGAAAAATAAAATAAAGACAACTAGAAATTTGCAATGTGAAGGACAAAACAAACCCTTCCAAAATTATAGCTCTTGGTACCGCTATGAGTATGACTTGAAATGGAGTTTCAGTCTCTTTGGGCTGACTCAGGATGTTCAGGAAGTGTTTACTGATACGTTAGTGTTCCCATCTGCCCGACTCACTGACTGACTGCTAAAAACATTCAGCAGCATAATATGCATTTTTCAAGATGCATTTCTTAAATATCATTTGCGATTCACCGCTTCCTTCTCAATGTCTAAGAGTCTCAACCCTGAGGCAAAGACTGCAATCCTTACACACACTCATAATAATAGAACAAGACCTGGGCGAGCTAGTTGCAGCCGTGTGAGCAGGCCAAGGCCAACCTCTGAATTATTCATGAAATCTGACAGAGGACTGACAAAGCACACAATAGCCTGCTTTTAGTTGGCATTTACAATGACAATCTACAGGGATGCCACAGGTTTGGGTTAGTCACACGAGATAGAAAAAGAAAGGGAAAATGAGGAGAATGAGGAAGGAAATTAGAGGGAAAGAAAAAAAAAAAAAACGACGAAGCTGGTACTGAAAATAATGCAGATGAGAACTAGAGGGAAAAAGGCGAGCTCCTTCTGCAGTGATTAAAACTACGCCTCAGGTCAGTGTCCACATGGGAACAGGAAAGATGGATGGCACAAAAAGGAAGGTAATTCCACATGCCAACAGTACGAATACTCTGCCCACCCAGCATTTAGCACAGCATCCTTCAGCTCCCTTCAGGCTAGAGTCATTTTCATCTCGGCCCATTCAGGTTCCGGATGCTCACCTATCTATCTCTCGTGTGGCCTAATAAGCTCATCGGGGGTCTCTCCTGTTTACATCTAATTATCATGTGATATCTTGTTCTGTATTTCCATGAGGAGGAATACATGCTGTGAATCTGTTCGTACGGCGTGATTGGGATTGGATAACGTACTGCAGGATTTGCATTTTGTTCGCTCGATCGGAACGCAAGATCCAAATCAAAATGCGATCGTTAATAACGTGCCTGCTCCATGTGTCTGACTGAAGTTCTAGCAAATCATCGGGATAGCATGAAAGAACGTTTATCGCTCATGCCAACTAATCTACCTTTAATCTAATCTGAATTATTTATGACGAAATATACAATCGATATGCCACATAAGTGTCACCGATGATTATGATGTATTTCAACCGATATATTGACAAAAGGACATATTGACTGCCACATACCCGTTAATATAGTTCCTGAACATCTTAATAATAGAACCTACGTATGATCCACAAACGAAACAGTCGAACAACGGATTAATGAAGATAATTCCGAAGCAAGAGATGTCAAAAAGATTGATAACCTTAAAGAAAAACTATGTTACAGTGTAGACTCATGTTGCTTAAGTACTACCATGGTAATAGGCAGAGCACCCAGTCCACAGGTTCCCATGTCTGGTCCTGGAGTAATCTGTTTATTAGCAGAACAACCTGAGGAAAAAAAGCGGTTGTATTGGAGCAGGGACACCACAACCAGGGATAAGAACCTGTGACCAAGCCAATAGCGGTGCTAGACTGGGGTGTGATGCTACAGTATCATGTCAGTCCAGATTAATAATGTAGGCATCTGAGCCTATTAAACATCTAAGAATCTTTGGACCCAGTACCAAGATTACCAAGGAAGTCGTGGCCTAATTGATAAAGAGTTTCGTGTCTCGGGCCGACAATACCACGACTGATGTAGTATTGAGCAAGGCACTGAACACCCCACCCACTCTCAAACTGCTCCCCTGGCGCCGCAGCATAAATGGCTGCCCACTACTCCAGGTGTGTGTTCACGGTGTGTGTGTGTGTGTGTGTGTGTGTGTGTGTGTGTGTGTGTGTGTGTGTGTGTGTGTGTGTTCACTGCTTTGTGTGTGCTCTTTGGATGGGTTAAATGCAGAGAACGAATTCTGAGTATGGGTCACCATACTTAGCTGTACTGTATGTCACTTCATGTCACTTTAAAGATTTCAAAATTTTATTTGCCTCACACAGGTACTGTATATGTACACAGGTAATTCTGACTTTTGGAATAAACTCCAACTACATTTGAGTAGTTTGGAGTTTATTCCAACTATATTTGATTGTACATGCGTGACCATTGAATATGCTCTAGCACAGAGTTACATTTTACCTGTGGAGTTAAAATTCTATTAACATATAGAGTAAAATTTAAATCCTAACTAGAGTTTACTTAAATAATACTTAATAAGTCTTTTACAGGCTTAAAATATCTAAAACACATAATTTTTTACAAATACATTTACTGTACAGCATTTGGTAGACGCCCTCGTCCATTTATACAACTACCCAAATCGGTTTAAGGGCCTTGCTCAGGGGCACAGGAGAGGCAACTTGGTGGAGCTGGGATTCAATCTCACACCCACTTGATTATAAGTCCAACACCTTAACCACTGAGCTACTACTTTAAAACAAGACAAGCAGTCTCTAAAAATCCCTCATAGCATAAACAATAGTTTAATAAAGTAAACTGGCAATTTTAACTTCATCAAAAAGTCCAACATAATGCAACTGGGTGCAGGAAAGAAGAAGACCAAACAACACCAGGAGGAGGATTCAATACCAGGTTTCTCAACACCCAGTGAATAAACACCAAAATGTTACACCTCTTTAGAGTACCTGTAGTATAAGTTAGTCAGTAAACTCCAACCCCAGAAATCTGCTGTGTAGTATACAACCAGGAGTGGAATGAAAACCCGGCCTATTCCTCGTAGACTGCACATATACTGTAAGTAAACAATATTTGAGAGCTAAGTATAAAAAAGAATGAATAGAAATAAGGAAAAGTAATAAAACATGATGTGCAATTTAATATATTCGAGGTTCTATTTCCATTTGTCGAGCAGGTACCACCAAGAAAATAAGGAAACAACAAATACAATATTTCCTAAGCAAACAAAGGCTATATGTTATATCGTTATTTCCTTGTATTATTCTAAAGGGTCACATATCATGATGATTGGCTTGCGGCTAATAGGTCTTATCTCGAGATTTTTGAGTCGATAGCCATAACTCCACAGTTGGAACTCAGGGTTTCCACTTTGTCGCTGGTTGGCTTGTCATTGACGAACACTAACACGTGTTGGACCAGCATGGAGTACATGGAGTACATCATTAATGAATGCCTGCAATACAGATGGGATGTAAGGCAGCCCGTATGGCATTGCAGGGTATTCTTAATTCCCTCACAGAGATATTTGATAAGGGTTTTTTTTTTCTTTTGCTTTTTTTTTTTACACAATAAACTGACATTTATTCTTTTACTCCAACAGCTAGATTTATTCTAAGAAAGGCAATTTTAAAAAAAGGGTACCGCATTTTTTAGTGCCAGAAATGACACCCTATATATAAAAAAGGAACTTAAACGCTGTAAACTGCTTAGTGCAAGCAAGACACAGTACAAGTTCAAGTCCAGGGTATTCATAACAAACTATAGAATAGACATAATTGGAGACCATAGGGAAGGATAAAGAATAGGCAGGAAGGATGACTCGAGGAATATGCATTAAAAAAAGAGAATTAAAATGGTTAAAGGTCTAAACTTAATACCACAGGTATTAGAAAGCAAGGGTTAGACATGGTTAGACATGGATAAATGTACAATATGTCTTAAAAGAGCAGTAATAGAAGATATGTGTACATGTTAGATTAATTAAGCAATGACAGGATAGTGATAGATTCGGGGCTAGAATAGAAACCAAAGCACAGAAGTTAACACAAACCAAAACCCAAATGAAACAACACAAATTGTGAGCTGAAAAACACTGAGACGATGACAAACTTCAAATTAATGACTGCAAATAAATCCTAATATATAATAAATTAAGTAAATAATAAATCCCTGCTATAAATGACAGTTAGTTTACAGTTAGTTCATTCATTCCAAATTTTTTCTTCATATTTTATTCAAATTCCATTTGTTCACTTCTTCAGGGAAAGGATTTAACAGAAAAGTTCAATAAAAATAACATGCACTGTTTAATAGTTGTTTTTCACTGAGAAAAAAAAAGAATCACATTTACTGTAAATCGTATAAATACAAAAACCTCCATTGTAACGTCATCTTCAATGTTATTAAATAATGAGAGGATTAACGCTTCTTACACCGTTCGAAATTGATAGAAACAGAATCGAATGCAAGTGATTTAGAAAATGAAATGTCTGTCCTCATTATAGAAAGAAAAGGTCTTCATAGAAAGGAAAAAAAAAATGCTGTTTCTGAAAACTCTACCATCATCACAAAGGAAATGTAACCCGAACGTTATACGGATATATTCGATTGTACAGGAAACGATTGTGGTGCAGCTTTCTACAAAGCTGCTGATTAGACACAAGTGGGGTGTCAGTGGGAACTAAATGCTGAAGTAATCAGATTTCGCTCGGGTTTGACATTGTTATTATTTCAGCCTAATAAAAAACATGGTAGAGATGCAAATTAATAAGAAAGAAGAAAAAAAAAAACATTAAGTAGTCGCACGGCTCTGTATTATTATTTGTGTGAAAAAGATCCTTTGGGAGAAAGATAATAAGAGATTATAAGATGTAATATGTTATCATTGCTGTGTAGCTGTTGTCCATGTTAATATGTGGGATGACAGCGGTACATTTCCCTGCAAAATACACCCAAGGGGCCGTAATATTTACTTTAGGACAGAACGAGCTATCCTATGCATTCCCATTCCATAGAGAAACACTGTGGTTAATTAAGGCATATGGTCCATGGTCATTAACCCAAAATGCATTTCAGCAGCATGATGCTGTTGAGCTGGATTTGGATGCATTAGCATTTGAGAAGAGACGGTAAATTGGAACAATGCCAGTCACAGCGTAAGGCATGTAGCAGTAAAGGTACTGCTACAGTACATGGCGAAAAAATGCAATGTTTCACCCTCTGTATGTTTAACTGTAACGCAATATAGGTTCCAGTAATTAGGATTCTTAAGACGAGGAAAAGAGGTGAAGAGGCGAGTGTAGGCGTGTAGGATTGGGTGGAGAATAGTGTCAGGAGTGTTGTGTGACAGAAGAGTGTCAGTAGGAATCAAGGGAAACGTGTACAAGAGAGTAGAGAGAGGTTCTCTTTAGGAGTGATGAGGATGGACAGGATTAGGGACGAGCACGTCAGAGGGACAGCTCAGGTTGGTTGTTTTGGGGACAAGGTCAGAGAGGATAGATTGAGATGGTTTGGACATGTACAGAGGAGGGAGATGGTTATATTGGTAGAAGGATGTTGGAGATGGAGCTGCCAGGTAAGAGGTCAAGAGGAAGGACAAATAGGAGATATAAGGATGTGTTGAAAGAGGAAATGAAGTTAGTTGGTGCGAGAGTAGAGGATGCCGAGGATAGAGTTAGGCGGAAACAGATGATTCGCTGTGGTGACCCCTAACGGGGAAAAAACAAAAGTAGTAAAAGAAGAAGAAGAAGAGGAAGAAGAAGAAGAAGAAGAAGAAGAAGAAGAAGAAGAAGAAGAAGAAGAAGAAGAAGAATTCAGACTCAAACCATTGAGGGTTTAGGGTTCACTTTGGGCATGGCAAAATAGTTTGGTGAAACAGAAGGATTGTGTTTTTGTCTTGTCTAGGATGTTCCAGGCTTTAATTCTCAAACTGAAGAAAAGTGAAGAG
Organism: Tachysurus fulvidraco; assembly: GCF_022655615.1. Classification (NCBI taxonomy): domain Eukaryota; kingdom Metazoa; phylum Chordata; class Actinopteri; order Siluriformes; family Bagridae; genus Tachysurus; species Tachysurus fulvidraco. The sequence goes on from NC_062529.1 coordinate 19,470,070, forward strand.
AAGTACCTCAAAATGTGAAATACACTTATGATGTTCTTCAACTGACTTTCTGTCTGATAATAAGTATTGTAAGATAAAGAGAATTAAAGAAAAATAAAGAAACAGAGAGTAATTTAAACTAACAAAGGAAATAATGACATGTGATAACCTCTAGTGTAGGTGCCGTTATATCAATAAATCTTTTTGTAGTCGTGACGCCAATGGCATGGCTCAGGCATGGAAAAAATTCAACTCAGCCAATTATCTTGCCATTTGTTGAAACAGAGCAAAAAAAATAAGTGGAATAGGTTATTAAGGTGAAATTCAACACGCACACACACACACACATACACACACACACCAAATACTTTTTAAATAGGAACAAGTGTGCATGTGCATGTGCCTGCGATGGGTAAATCAGCCGATCCTGTGGCAGCAAAGCAACGCATCAGATTTTACAGATTCGATGAAAGAGCAAGAGAACGAGGGAAAGTGTATTTCAGAAACTGCTAATTTTCTTGGATTTTAAACTTTTTAAAGTTTACACAGAGTAGTGGGAAAAAACATCGGTGCACAGCAGTGAGCTAAAAATGTAACTTTTAACACAGCAAATTTTTGAAATGCTACAAGCAACAAGCATGCTAGCTCTGGCTAGCTAATATAATATACATTTGACTAATAAACTACAAAGTTTAGCTTGCGTTTCCTACTGATTAAAATATTTTAGCACAAAATTAAAGCTTTGTAGTCCAAATGGAAGCTAATGGCTAACAGTGTCTAGACCAGCAATGTCTTCTCTCCTTCCTCTCTGCTAATAAAAAAAACATCCTATACTTATAACAACAGGTCGAATATATCACACTCGAATTAAAATGCTTCTAAAGAGTCAGTTAAATCCATTTAAGAAGGCTTTTTTTTAAGCATGGTGACACTGAATGTTCTATTCTGAAAAAAGAAGAACAAAATGATAGAGATGACTGGAGAAATACAGATAATGTAGAATTTCAAGGAATTATACTACAGAGCTGTCAGGTGTCACGCATTTCGGTCTTTTTTCACACTCTCCCGCCACACATCGTAACTTTTTGACTATTTATCATATATTTAATGTTGCAGCGCCCAAAATATATCAGTCTGCACCACTGTCTCTATGGAACCGGGCAGATATGACACTTATCAGCCAATCAAAAAAAGAGGCTACAAAATAGCCAATCAGAAAATAGGCAATAAGGTAGTGGGGGGGTTTGTCACGCTTGCCTGTCTTCAAAACTTGAGAGCCCTGATACTATGTCCTACATGTCCTCTATGGCCAGTCCTAACATTTTACCATTCTTTAGATTTTATCATTTCTGAACAATGGATCTATAAAAATAGCAAACTGGCCACTCAGACATGTTTTTTCTTTTTTCGCACGTACATTTATGGCATTTCCAGGGTTCTTAAGTTTTGAAGACAGGCAAGAGTGAAATCTCCAGCCCACCTCCCCCCCATCACCAGGGGCCTCTATTACTCAGATGTTTTCTGGCACCATCTCACGGCCCCCGGTTTGAGAACCACTGGCACTAGACTACTTGTTCTGAGCAGGTGTTGTCAGTGAACAGGCTGTAAAACTGTTGGCTAAGTTACAGAAACTCATGAAAAGACTGATGCTGATTATCTGGGAAACATCTCTAACAGCAGTCAAAATGTCATTGTTTGTGTCAAACAAGTTGTGAATTTCTTGCAACAAACAGCAACAACAGGAGATCTTGACTTACTCTGTGCTCAAAGTGATGCTCGCAGCTCCAGTGGTTTTCTCTGTCGGTGAACGAGGATGATGCTGAACAGTTCCAGGATTTGCTTTTTTTTATTGGTTGTTACGTTAAATCTTACCCATATACAATAGTGCTATTTTCTGATTGGCTATTGTGTAGCCTCTTTTTTTGGATTGGCTGATAAGTGTCAGGCTCGACTAAGTACTCCAGGTGAGACGCGCTTGATTCCTGCTCGGTTCCACAGAGACAGCGGTGCGGACAGATAAATTTTGGGCACTGCGGCATATTAAATATATGAAAAATAGTACGTTTTTCTGTGAGAGAAATACAATGTGTGGTGGGAGAGCGTGAGAAAAGACCCAAATGCGTGACTGTCACTCTCAATGTGTGACACTTGACAGCCCTGCATTTGGCTGACGTCCTTATCCAGAGTGACTTACAGAAGTGCTACTCTATCAGTGAACTATATCAGTGAATACATCAATACCGCTTCAGTGGTTCATAGACTAAGAATACTAGCAATCTAATACAAGTGCTAGTTTAATACGTTTTTAGCATAGAATTATCCAACACACAATACAACTGATCATAATGAAAGACAAAACGATGTGTGTACGGTGTGACGTATTTCTGGTGTGCGTCATGAACAAACTTCTTCCGTCAACATCACGTGTCAGACGTACGTCAAGAAACGAGACGTACGTCAGGGACTTTATCGCGTCCTTATATATATATTTTTTTTTTCATTTTTCCGTAGGACAAAATTGTTTCTGAATACAATTCTTAATATATCAAAACACATACAAAGACTGCATGTGTAAACTGAAGACCATTCTAATCATTCAACCCCATGGTGTCATGCTGGATCAATATTCATTTCCGTTCTGCTCTAACAGGTGCTGAGAAATGGCATGTGGTTGAGGAATGCTTCACAAGTCTGAAAAAAAGCAGGGTTCTCGTTTCGGCTCTTTGCAGATTGCCGCTCTGTCTGTGGCTGCTGCTGAATTCCTGCCCTTTCTGCTCTTCCCTACAATCAAGGTGATGATGAAAGAGCAATGCGCCAAGAAGAGACCCGACTGGACCCGGTCCTTCTGAGAGGTCTGCCCTCTGGGCATGCATCCCGCTGGCACATTACACATGCTGGAGGATGTGGATGAAAGAGAAAAGGAAGGGGGGGATGAAGCGGCGCAGAAGAACAGCTAACAAGAGAGGCTTCTTTTTTTTTTTTTATCTTTTTGATTTTTTTGGGGGGAGGGTGGTATTTTCCCTGAGCTATTTTACTAAAGATCACAGGCTACTAGCGGCTAGCGATATTAAGCAATTTGCTCTCCAAACACCGCGCCTCCATCACTGATATATAGCCGTCTGAGGCACACAAACACCTCTGAGTTACTGTGGAGATTGAGTGAATCACAAAAGTCATCCATGGAATTGTAGGCAAATTAACCATAAGCGCTTAATTGCATAATCAAAGTCAAATTGTGATAAATTCCCCTATTTTTCCGCCAATATAGGTTGTGTTCATGTCACCTCAGGCAACCTTTAATTCTATAATTAATATTTGAATCCTGGCACAATTGAAAGTTTTTTCTAGCAGACACTCCAGAGATTCAATCTGCTCACGTTGGCTTGTGGCATAATACCATTAAGATTGGAATGATAGCGTGTGTTTCTCTGAAATTAGATAAACACAGTGGAGAGACGTGACGATGACATGCTTATAGAGAGCGGCCCAGATCTTTCAAGCGATGAGGGAAGAATCAAAGCCACGGCATCTCGATGGAGGGGAACTTACCCCCTTCAGGAAATACAGTTTACACAGCTCAAACAAGAAGAAAGCAGTCTCAGGATTATCTCTATAGCCTCTATAATGAGTCAGAAGTCCCTTGGTGGGAAAGTGTGGAACCATGTCGTCTTCTGGAGAAACATATATAAAGGGGGACTTGTGATGGGATGTGATTGAGATTCCTAAATTATTCCATGAATCCCATGTTTTATTTTGCTTATACAACAATTGCTAACAATGTCCCATTTATCCATCCATACATCCATCCATCCATGTGTCCATCTGTCCATCCATCCATTTTCTCTACTGCTTATACAGCCATACAACACACAAGAGCTGGAGAACCAGGGACTCAGGACACAAGACAGGAGGCACCTTGGTCCTTGTGCAAACCCATCATAGAGTCACAAACCCATTCACATACTATAGAAAGTTTAGAGACGCTCATCAGCCTTCAACACATTTCTTTGGACTGGAGGAGAAAACTGGAGTATCCAGAGCAAACCCCTAAAGCACCGGGAGAACATGCAAATCCTATGAACGTAGGGAAGAGGCAGGGCTAGAACCCACAACCATGGAGATGTGATGCACATGTCTTAACCATGAAGACACCATGCCCTCTGCCAACTGTTTTATTTATTAAAGAACAACACATTCTATTTTTTTTTACCATTTATAATTTACATAAAGTTCTCTCTCTCTCTCTCTCTCTCTCTCTCTCTCTCTCTCTCTCTCTCTCTCTCTCTCTCTCTCTCTTCCCTGAATAAAATCTTCCCTGAGAAGTAATGAGGTCAAATTAAAACTTACATCTTTACCTCTGACTGTTACAAAGCACTGACACTGGAGACTCCTTTCATACGTGCAAAACAAACGCCTCTTCATGGATTTTTTTTTTTATTTGTTTATGTAAAGCAGCCACCATACAAGTCCATGTTACTATAGAAACACTATGGATTGAAATCTGAGTGTCTGTCAGAGCTGTTGTTACATAATGGACCGTCGTCGTCGTCTTTCTGTCAGGCGGTTGCCATCGCGTGGAAATGCTTTATACAAAATACAGGTAAACAGATAAAAAAAAAAAACAGGTCATGTGATGAGCAAACAGAAGTTGGGGAGATAAAGCCAGACTCTAAAAACAGAAAAACATGCAAGGACCAGATCATGAATGAGAAAACAAGGCTTTGAATATCAGCAACGTGAACATAGGATTTTATTTTGCATCGTGTGTCTGTTTGTGGATGGTTTATATATAGTGTGTGTGTGTTTGTGTGTGTGTGTGTGTGTGTGTGTGTGTGTATGATAAAATCCAGGTGCAAACAGCTAGTAATAAGGTGTGTTGCTCGGTGGAGTTCAACACCTCAAGGCCGATCTATCTTACATTCACGGCATTTAGCAGACACCCTTATCCAGAGCGACTTACATTTTTATCTCATTTTTATACGACTGAGCAATTGAGGGTCGAGGGCCTTGCTCAGGGGCCCAGCAGTGGCAGCGAGGTGGACGTAGGAATCAAACTCACAACCTTCCGATTGGTATCTCAACACCTTAACCACTAGGCTACCACATGCCTATCTAATAAGTTAACCCTTTATACTACTAATTATACTTGAATTATTTTCAGTTGGTATATACAAAGGAATTAATTTATCATGACAAATCTAATATAAAAATAGATTCAATTCAATTTCATCTGTACAGAGCTTCTAACAACGGACATTATCTCAAGGCAGCTGTACAGAACGTTTCAAAAAGTTTCATATTTATACAAAAGTTCAAGATTAATATTAGACTTATATTTAAATGTGTTTGTATTTATCCCCAGTAAACAAGCCTGAGGTGACTGTGGTGAGGAAACACTCCCTTAGATGGAAAAGGAAGAAAGCTTGAGAGGAACCAGACTCAAAAGTGAACCTCGTGCTCATTTGGGTGACACTGGAGGGTGTGATTATAAACTGTTATAAACACCAAAGAGTGTTATGAATAATGTCCTTTCTACCGCCAGATTCAATCCGACAATTGTGCATTGATTTCGGTGCGAGACGTGTGTTTTTCCCTCTGTCGGATGACATTAACCGTAGTTTAATGCTTGAATATACAGTAACACCTTCAAATAGTAAACTCGTATAAACCTAGAAATAGGTTTAATATCTCTACTTAATTTGAATATAGAAACTTTTATGTGAAAAAAAAAAGAAAAACATACTTATTAAAACCTACACATTTTCATATGAGCAATGAAAAAGCACTTTAGAGACAAAAACGTTCTACGCTGAACTTGGCCGCCACAAATCTACATTAAAAACAGTTAAGCTTTGAACAGCGCTGTGGCTTGATTCATATTTTTTGACCTCGGTTTCATTTTTTCACCTTTCTCATTCTTTAACCAGAAATGCTGATATGGTTCCACTGATCACGACGCAGAGATCCATCATAAAGTCATTTTATATAGTAAGGTCATCTTTTAGAAGTGTCTTCATTATGGTGTACATTTACTATGACAATAACAATGACCTCATTATGATCTTCCTTCAAACTTTAAAGTGGACACTGTAGAAAACACTCCTGCAATAAATAATCATAAACACCTTCTGAAAATGTATCCCATCATAAACTGTTGGTGTTCTTCCGTCATAATCTCCGATTGTACTGCCATCGCTACTGTTTCTGTGAGTGCTGAATTTTTATTCATTATGATTGTGACAGGTCCATAATTAAGTAAGCCAGAGTTGTCATTTCAAACGATACTCCATGTTCCATGATTTATAAACACTTCAAATCTTCCAAATCAATGTTTTATTTATTTGTTCGTTCATATTTATATGCTCTTTCAGGACTAAGGTGTGTTGTGTCTTTTCGGTATATCTCCATTTTTAAATGTATTCATGATAACAAATGTCGAGATGACAAAATGACAGTTCTCGTTTCATGACATGTATTTACCAGCCTTGCAGATATACTCTGTTTCAATTAGAGATAACACAGAGGCCTCGGGTTTATTAATAAAAAGCACAATGCTTTACACTTGACATGGAGAAATGCTTCAGAAAACTGAGTCGGGCCGACAATGAAACAAAAATCAAAACAAACGTCTAGCCAATGAGCAGAAAGGGGCATGTCTTGTCAATATGGGTGGAGAGAGTGTTCAGTGCGCATGTGTGATATTAGCAGAAAGCTGTTTTAACATTGACATGGATGATAAAAACAAAGAAAGAAAGCGAAGAAAGACTTACGATAAGGCAAGAAGTAGGACGTGTTAATATAGGATCAGCTTTCCAGCGCTGGAGAGAACTGAAGGAGCAGGAAGTTGGCGCATATTCACAGATTGGAGTTTCCTGAGTCAATAACTCCTGAGCTAAACGCTGTTACTACACAAATAACACCTCTTTTCTATCGTAGTAATGTAGAGAGGCAGCTACAACCACGTTTTGTGTAGTAACAGCGTTTAGCTGAGGAGTTATTTACTCAGGAAATTTTAATCTGTGAATATGCGGCCAACTTTACTTAAGACGCCGAGGCGCTTTTTTCCTTCTCAATAGGTGAGTAACGTTGGTTTTGCTTTGTTTCACAGAACTAATACTGTATAGGCTGTCCTTTGCTTGATTATGCTTGTGTGTCATTTTTGCTTGTTTGTTTATCGTATTGTTCTTCCCTTCTGCTATGATAAAGACATTTCTTTCCATTAGTTGCCTGGGATGCGTATGTATGTGTAGGCGGAGCTATCAATACAGGGGTGGGACCTATTTGGGTTAGGGGTGTGTTTGTTTTGGTGATTTTATACTGTATGTCAACATTGGCTTTCAAAAATCGGAGACCCCACCTTTAATAAATGAATATATCATTAATCAGACTCTGAAACTCTCAAAAATAGAAAATCATAAAAATTCCAGAACAGTCAAAAGTACTGGAACACAATAAGAGTTCAAATCGTAATTGAAACACATAGGTCAAAAACAGGCAAAGTTCAATCAAGTGAATAAATGCAATATCCAAGTGTACTTCATGTTTCTTATGGCATTTGGCAGGTGCCGTTATAAAATATATATTTATCTCATATCTCATTTTTATACAGCTGAGCAATTGAGGGTTAAGGGCCTTGCTCGGGGTAAAGCAGTGGCAGCTTGGTGGACAGAAGATCTGAACTGAGTGTATTCTAAACCTTTCAACTGGTAGTCCAACACCTTCATCACTAGGCCACATCATCCCCAACAAATGAGATACAAATCAAAACATAATGATAGGGACAGTCGAACACTTGGAAGGGTTGTGTCCGAACAACACAGAACTACTGCAGCAAAAGTGACAGCAGAACTTAATATCCACCTTAACACACTGTTTCCACAAAAACTAAGCCAAAATCCAAGGAAAACCTGTTTGGAGATTAATAACAGACACCATTGCAAAAATGTGAAAAAAGATGATGTCATGATCATAAACCCTGGACAGCTGAAGACTGGAAACGAATGATATTGTCTGATGAATCATTTATTCATTCATTCATTTTATACCGCTTTATCTGAACTACCTTGGGTCACGGGGAGCCTGTGCCTATCTCAGGCGTCATCGGGCATCAAGGCAGGATACACCCTGGACGGAGTGCCAACCCATCGCAGCGCACAAACACACTCTCATTCACTCACACACTCACACACTACGTTTCCAGAGATGCCAATCAACCTACCATGCATGTCTTTTCAAACCGGAGTACCCGGAGGAAACCCCCGAGGCACGGGGAGAACATGCAAACTCCACACACACAAGGCGGAGGTGGGAATCGAACCCCAACCCTGGAGGTGTGAGGCAAACGTGCTAACCACGTTTGAATCGATGAATCATCATTTACATTGTTCCCAACAGCAGGTCGAGTTAATGTATGGAGAACCCCAAAGGAATCGTACAACTTGGACTGTCTGATAATGCACCCATACACACAGCCAAAAAAAGGTTGAGGAGCACCGGTATGAACTTCAGAGCTTAATTACTTGGCTTGAATACCATTGAACCAGTGTGGGAAAACTTTGGCAAGAACATTGAGAAGCAAGTTACCTACACTAACCTCTCTGAAGCAACTAGGAGATATTAAAATTCCACTAGAAGGTAGATTATCAATGCTTTCCCAAATGCATAATTTATTTATTATTTTGATTATATTTAAATTATTGTTATTATTATTAATGACTAATTTATTTATTTACTACCTCTTCGTTTATTTCAGTCGACCGCAAACACTCCTTGGATATTGCTCTGAATCTGAAGATGACTTAAATATTACTGTGGAAGTAAATCTCACATCGTAAAGCTCTGCTGCAACACAAACCACCTCCATAGAAGGAAATCCACTGATCCACTGGAGAATATAAAATGAGATGGTCTTATTATTCCCCAAATACTATCCACACGTTACGGTTTTACAGTATGTTTTTTCGAACTCCTACGTACTAGCACTTTGGCACTTTCTTCTCTTTCCCCCCTGATCTTATAGCACATTTCCAATAGACTGTGCAGCATGCCGCGGCTAGGAATTATTACCCATAATCCTCCTCGGCGTTGCTATTTCTGCTACCAAACGAGCCGTGCCGTACTTACAGTAAGTTTCCATCGTGTTTTTTGGTTAGGACGCCTTGCTCAGGTAGCATGCGATCTGAACTGGGACATACTTTTGGGTGGAGCTAAAAATAGTCCAGACCATCAAATGGTCAAAGACACTGGAACAAAACCGCCCTGATTAATGTCTCTGGCTGGTATTGCTTCTGTAACAGGAAGTAGAACTTTGTGCAAGCTTCTCACTCGTTTTGAAATGCCTTATGTTTTCTGGTAGATTCAAGAGTCTAGCAATTTGATGTAGTAGATTCATTTGTATTGATTTATCCACAGTAATATTTTCATATTGTTATTTTGATTGTTCTTAGGTTTCTTCTACATGATCCAAGTAAAATGTGTTATTTATAGTTGGGATAAAACCCAAATTGTTTCCTTTGGCCAACTGGCATTTGTTATAACATAATGGTAGTCAGTGCAACTGTTTTGTACTCAAACCCCTTCGTATTGTCACTGAAGATTAAAGTACTTTTCACAGTTGGCTGGGTGTGTGGGAAGCTATTACCAAACACAAGTCTCGTGATTGTAAAACACGCTTGGCGCTTAGTGCATGCTCAAAGTTTTTATAGTATTTTACTCCTTATGCCTATCATACAAACTTCGTCTATTTGTGAATGTGATCTAGAAACTCAGCCAGGATACATAGAGCAATGAGTTCACTTGTTGTTGCCAAGTTGTGGAAAGATGCGTAGCTCGCAAGAGAAGTGCTAAAATTACACTCGTCTCTGATCGATTGCTCGAAACTTAGTTTTGCACCACTTCTCTTTTGTCGCATGCTTGAAGAGGCTTTAGGCTCACATCAAGTCACTTTAGATAAGAAACATCACTCAGTGTAAATGTGCGGAAATCAATAACAACAGTAGTTATCTATTCAAGATCATAAATCCATCCCATGCTACTAAATTGGTGTTTTTATCTCCCCTAAACATTTCTAAGCACTAAATCTCATGCTTCAGAATTAGTGTTTCCTGTAAATCCAATTCAGTTTCTCGACTCAAATTCTAATTAAGAGCCCAGTGACAACTCTGATGAAGACGCAGCTGGCAAAGATGTTGTCTTATCACCGCTATTGTGGAACAGATTCACTTTCATGCGAGCAAATCAATAGTGCTGCCTCTTGAAACATACTTAGTAATGCCTAAAAGCAAATGTCAGTCTTAATATGTGAATTATGGGAACGAATATTGCAAGTGACAGGCAGATAAAACCAATGTAAATACTCTCTGATTTAGATCATTGTATACAAAACTGCTTAGAGCTACAGTATACGATGCAATTAACTAGAAGCCTGGTTACATGGATTTGAACTTTCATAAACATAAGACAGCAAATCTTCAAAAGCAAGTTAAAAGTCAGTGTTTGGTTTTTGTGCTTGTTTTCGGCATGATCTATATTATTTCGCACAGTACGGGATAAAGTAAACCGTCAGCAGTAATCGATTATGAACAGCCGAAGATTTACAAAACATAAGCGTCTCCCTAGATATTCTGTTTTAAATGCACTGCATCGGGGTGATGAAAAAAAAAGGATGGCACTTAGACCTAGCAGCGGATCTGCGATAACAGCCTATGAAGTGGTAAGAAGTCTTCTCAGAGGTTGGTCTTAGACTCCCAATCACTGATTAAAGAGAGAAATAACAGCAGGAGCACCAAGAAAGAGTGATAGATGAAAGCAGCTCAGTGTCCAGATAGCCTGTAAGCATCCTCCAATCTCTCTCTCTTTCTCTCTCTCTCTCTCTCTCTCTCTCCTTCTCTGTACTTGGCTGATATAGACTCAAATCAATTCCAGTCTCATATCTGACTTATAAACTTAAAAGTAACTGCACTAAAAGTTTGTCTCTCCCATTACATGAGATACAAACATGAGTAAGTAACCTTCTGAAAGCAACGTATGCTATTCTGAGACTAAGGCATCAAATAAGGAAGCCAGTGTGTGAGCAAAAACATTTCAAAAGGAACCAGTACACAACGATTCCATTTTAGTGTCAGGTGTGTAGTAGCTGACATTTACACATCTTTATACTAGGTATACACTTAAGGGGAAATTCCCCATCCCCTTTCGTCCCGGTTAGACAGATTAGACAGAGGAGTGACGTGACACGATGACATGATCTGTAACTGGGTCTGTTTGGTGGTCCAAATGTAGAAATTTCTCACTCAACCTCTTTAACCTCAGCTCCATCACTCGAGTCCATACAGTACCTGGTCTCGATTATAGATGTGATCAGGAGTGATTTTTTAATCCCAACCAGGCAGTTCTTAATAATTTTAGTTGGTTGTATTGCTGCTTTCAATTTAAGTTAGTAGTTGGATGTCTTATGTCAAATGTAGTTCATATTTAAGCTCTGCGCGTTGGAGCTACGGAGTGGATAAAACACTGTACACTGTAATGAAAGTGCAACAGGCTAGCTAGCTAACATTAGTGATCGTGAGCAGGGGAGTTGCCAGGGTTGGAACGAATGAAGGGCTTAGCTATGACTCAGTAGCATTTGCATTATTACCTCACCAAATCCAGTATGTAGGGATGAGCGGGGATGTTATAGACTAGTGATTAAGGTGTTGGTCTACCAAACGAAATCCCCAGTCCACCAAGCTGCCACTGCTGGGCCCCTGAGCAAGGCCCTTAACCCTCAAATGCTCAGTTGTATAAAATGAGATATAAATGTAAGTCGCTCTGAATAAGGGCTACTGCCATATGCCGTATATGGAAATGGAAATGAATGACGACTGTCCGATGGCTGTATAATAACAGCAGTGCCACCTGTTTGACCGGAAGAGGTACTGTTCTGTTAAACAGCTTGACACGTAAGTTTAGGACACCTTAATAGATTTCTCCGTAGGAAGGGCATCTTCTTTGTATGAGTTCAGTGATTTTGAGTTATGAGGTTTAATCACGATCAGCATATTTCCCAAAATATAGTACAAATAATACTGCAGGTTAATTTAAACAACTGTGACCATGAACAAGCAGTTACTACGTTTGAATGAATGGACGCTATTACCGTGTCCCACAGAGACAAATATGTTAATTTATATGGTCTTATACTGTATGTTCTCCTGAAGTCTGTCCCAGGGGACTCGAGGCACAAAGTGGAGGACAGCCTCGAAGGAACGGCAAACACACACACACACACACACACACACACACACACACACACACACACACACACACACACACACACACACACATATTCACACTCAATCAGTTACTACAGACAATTTAGAGACATCCAACAACTACACTGCCCCCATAATAATACATTAAAAACATAAATACTAGTACTAACTAATTACTCTAAGTACATCAGCATATATGAGGCACAGCACACACAACACATAACATACAACATACTCTGTACTCATTAAATAAAGAGAAATTACAGTATGCAGTGTAATGGTCTGGAAATTCAACATTCAACAACATTTTGACTGATAACAGCTAGAGTTGTACAAGGTGATGAGTCTCTACAAGTCAATTAAATAAGATATTAAAGCGTCATAATGGATGCATGATTGGGCCCAATGGTGTGCATGGCAACAAACAAAATGCATGAGCATGGGACTGTGGGATTGCTAATAGAGTTTTTTTAGATGCTTTGTAATCCAAATGGTAGCAATTTTCACAGTGGGTACTGGACTGGAAGAATGCATGTTTCCTGTTTTGCATGAAAGAATTTTATAATTCTAGCACATGCGACAATTATATCGAAATCACAAGGGATGTACTAAATGCTAGATATTCATAGAATATAAAGTAACGTTAATGTTTTGTTTATGCAAATAAGAGTCATGTTTGCAAACATTTTTACCGAAAAGCTCTTGTTATTTTTAATAACATGGGTAAGAACCGTACAGGAACAATCATGTTCTAGTATTGTTTGGTGCCATAGCTTGTATTAATAATATGTACATGTGTGTATAAAGACATTGCAGGTAGATTTTTTTTTGGACCGTCTACCACTCATCCAGTCCTGGTCGTGAGAGGAGCCTCAACTCATGGGCCACTCCAGGAGAAGGAAAGCGGAAAGAAGAGAGCAATAAAAGAGAGTGTTGCGCTAGTGGTGGACACTTTGTGACCGTTTTGATTTGGTGTCAAGCCGAACACTTTTGTGTGTTCTGATTCACTTTTGGTATTTTTACCACTTCCTCCTCATACATCCTGTTTTAGCTGTTTAACGAGGCTCGGACAGGTAGGCAACAATGAGCTCATACTGTACACTGTGCGACACATGTCTAAACAGCCAAGGTGATGGGTGAGTCCTACCTTCCTACCCTCTGTACTGTGCTAATGTTCATGAGGGAGGATTTGTGTAGTCAAATGGATTTTGTTGTATTTTTGCTTGTACTGTATGTGAGCACATGTAAAAAAACGGTAGGACTTACAGTGGGGAAGTCCATTTTGTTAGATTTGTCCTTTCCTTTAATTAATGAAAGAAATTGGGACATAAAAGCCACCACATACTGTATCACCACATATTCAGCAAAGTGGAAGTGTTTTTTTTTTTTTTTTTTTGCATACATGTATACTGTATGTAATGTGGAGCTTGGAACGCAGGGGCTGCTATGATACAGCACCCCTATAGCAGGAAGAGTTCCTTGTGCCTTGCTCAATTGGCCAACAGTGGTAACTGGTCAGTTCCTGGGCTTGAACCCTGATCCACAATCAACAACCCAGAGCCGTACAAATCTTGAGCCACCATTGCCCCACAGTCCAGCTCTTGCCTTTGTTGTTACGAAGTCACCGCAGGGTCCTAACTGTATCTGAATTAATAGTTAGGTATTAAATAAAGGTGAATGAAAGCATGGACTAATCAGAAACTACCCTTAACCAGGACAACATTTGAACCTGGACACTACCTCTACTAGACTTTATTGCACAGAATATAATGCACTACATACTGTATACTGCACAGTTATTACTCACGAGTGTCATACTCTTCACCCAACAACTTGCATTCATAAATACATTTCATTTTTATATTTCACCATATACTTCCTTTCCTTTCCCACCTGAATAATTACTATATGGGGAAGTGGTAGCTCAGTGATTAAGGCAGTGGACTACTGATCAGAAGGTAGAAAGTTTGAGTCCCAGGGCCACCAAACTGCCACTGCTGGGCCCCTGAGCAAAGCCCTTAATTAACCTTCAATTGCTCAGCTGTATAAATGTAAGTCACTATGGATAAGGACATCTGCCAAAATGCTGTAAATTTATCCTATTATTTAATACATGTTTTATTACAATTCTATTCTTACATATTCTTATACTTATATTGTATTGTTATTGATTATAATTCAATCATGCAGATAGCCAATAAAGTGTTTCACTACATGGGAAAATAAAATTTGTAATTAATTGAAATTCAAGGAGTAAAAAAAAACTAAATTGAACTAAAAGACTTGGATCTGAATTAAACACGAATCATTTTATTGCTTTTGCCATAGCATCTACAACTCTGCTGGGTGGATTAGTGGTGGTCTTGACGTACCTAGATCTTCTCCGGTCACAGTTCATTTTTCAAAAGAGTGTGGCAATTACTTAAAAGTGGAGTGCGTGACTGAGAGATGTGTGCAGAGCCACTAAATTATGGCGTCGGAGCTGAGGTTAGCCCTTAATTAGTTCCTGATTAGTCCATTCTTTCATTCACCATTAGTTCATGCTGAACTAACAATTCATTCAGATACAAGTCCATGATTCCTTATTGTCAAGTGTTACAGTATTTCTGTTGTTCAGACAGCAGAGAAGTGTCAGAGAAATTTTCCACTATGTGACAGCGAAACTCTGCAAGTAGGCCATGCTGACAACAACCAAAGCAATAGAACATTTTACACACTTGTACATTATGTTTACTTTAAGTCCGCTGTATAACCTTTGCTTTATAGACTCTAATATATAAAACAGAACCATTCGATAAAGCTAAACACCTCAAAAAACATTGAGAAGTGGTATTAATTATTTTCCAATAACAACCTATCCAGATCTGTTTTTAAAACCCTCTTTTTTTTATATAAAATCTAATTTTCATTTCTATTTTTTCACTAATGATAGAATGAAGTTTTTTATGCTTTAGCCATTTATATCCATTTAATCCTGTTACCTATTCAAACATTTGCTCTCATTACTTACAGTATGTTACTTACAGCCTAGTCTGAACTGTGTAGAGAACGAATCAACACCTTTTAGCCAATCAGAACTGAGAATAAATGAGAACTGTGGTATGAGAAAAATGCTTTAGAGCCAGTTCGCAATGATGTTTAAGAGAAGCTGGTAAGAGAAGAAAAGTAATCTGCAGGCATAAACAGTAAAGGTTAAGAAACAATGATGATGATGATGATGATGATGATGATGATGATGATGATGATGACGATGATGAGGAGAGATGATGATGAGGACGAGGAGGAGGAGGATCCAATGCTACATAAAGCAGATTCACAGACAACAGGTTTAAAGACTTCACAACTCCACTGAAGTGTATAATAGCATGAGCTTAATGGGGAACAGGTGAAACCCCTTCAGTAACCATGACAACACAATAGAAACTCTGGTGTTTGAACCCCTTATTTGGACCTTATTTACAATCAGATGTTGTTAAGATAATAAGAGAAGAAAATTGCAGAGACTTAAATAATGTATTTCCTTAACAATGGTTAATGGTTAATTATTCAGTGGAGCCACATGGTGGTAATGCAACACAAATGATCCTGAAAGTGACGCGTATCATTTTTTATATGCATATGCAACATACGCATATGCATATGCATATGATGCACTCTGATTAACCAAAATATGCATGTCATTTACATGAAAGATGCTACTCTGTGATTCTATGTGGGATTGCTGCAGCTATCTGCTTCGAATAAGGATCGCAAGACAGCATTTCATTTGTGTTTTGTATCATCAATGTCCTGACTGACTAATCACCTACCAAGCACAGTCAGGTTTTTAGCTAAAAGTCTGAAAAGGAGTCAGATTATGAAAAACAATGATGAACAAACAAATAAAAAATATACAGTTAGAAAATTGCTGTGGTATAAGAGAAATAAAACACTACAGGATGTGCTGTTATGTGCAGGTTAATTATATCGTCGCTGTCGGGCGGAAACCTCCTATGTCCAAATTTTGTCAATTTCATATTTTTTCACATATCGATGCTATTGGTCAGTCCCCACGTGGGACTGGTATTTTTACAAGATATTAACCAATCTAAAGTCTTGAAAATAGCTTGAGCATAAATCTCAACTCCATTGGACACTTCAACTGTCCACCTCTTCTTCACACCGCGGGAGAGCTTAACGGCATATTTCTCCTCAAAAAGAGTCGCAACGAATCAACACGTCTTCTGAGGTAAATGTCTTCAAAACACTGGGCTCAAAGAAAAAGAATCTTGACCCCCGCTAGTTCTGGTGCTAGTCTGAGGACAGGAATTTAGCACAAGACAATCCACTGCAATGCGGACTAAACCCTGTGCATTGCAGATAAGATATGCCCTTTTTTAATTTCCTGAAAAATAATAGTTTTGGAGATACGAGGATTCCGCCCGACAGCGACGATATGAAAATTAATGTCTACAGTGACACTGCTATACATTGTACCGCTGATTATTTTCCTATAGATAACAAGTATCTCATTTCTTACTTGACAGACATGTAGAGTTTAGCAGCTAAATCAAATATATATTCTTGATTGTTAAATTGCTCAATTCGGCTCTACAGCCTTACTTAATTCTCCAAAAGAAAGCCTAGATAACAGCGTAGATTAAACTTGCTAATAATCTTACTGTGACTAAAAATGAACTTTGAATTCCAAATACACTATGTTCCAAACAGGATTAGAAGAGCTTAGCATTAGTGTTCATTTTGCTACAGTTTAAAATGACAGCAGATATTTTGATTAACTTTCTGTAAATTATGAAGCCTACTTTGTTGTTTGATCAAGGATATATTATCATTCATTCATTCATTTTCTATCGGTTATCCGAAGTTCTCGGGTCACGGGGAGCCTGTGCCTATCTCAGGCGTCATCGGGCATCGAGACAGGATACACCCTGGACGGAGTGCCAACCCATCGCAAGGCACACACACTCTCATTCACTTACACACTCTCATTCACTCACGCAATCACACACTACGGACAATTTTTCCAGAGATGCCAATCAACCTACCGTGCATGTCTGTGGACCGGGGGAGGAAACCGGAGTACCCGGAGGAAACCCCCGAGGCACGGGGAGAACATGCAAACTCCACACACACACAAGGCGGACGCGGGAATCGAACCCCCAACCCTGGAGGTGTGACGCGAACGTGCTAACCACTAAGCCATCGTGCCCCCCTATGATATATTATGACTTACATAAAAAAAGTATAGAAATGTGTAAAATAAATAATAGAAATCTGTTTTTGCCCGGGGGTCTGTGTGTGTGTGTGTGTGTGTGTGTGCCTGTGATGGGTTGGCACTCCGTCCAGGGTGTATCCTGCCTTGATGCCCGATGACACCTGAGATAGGCACAGGCTCCCTGTGACCCGAGAAGTTCGGATAAGCGGTAGAAAATGAATGAATGAATGAATGAATGAATGAATGTTTTTGCCACATTTCCATGATACCAGATTTGAAATCTTTGTAAAATAGCTTTTATCACTACATCAACACGCATAGAAGAAAGGCTCACTAACTCCTAATATCATCTTAATCCCTAAACCATCAGTGAAGACTCGCCATCCTCGGTAAACCCAAGTCTTTATCCGGCTTCTCTTCTGATTATGGATTTTTCACTTCCAAATTGCAGAAACATGATGTAAACATAATTAAACTGAGCTCGAATGTAGCAGCACAGTCTTATTCCAATCAAAAATGATGATAATCAGGAATGACAAAAGGCTTGTATTCAGCACTGTAAATGCACACAAGTTGCGGTAACACCTTCTCAGTTAAGTGTTCTGCCTTAATGGTGTATAATTAGTCAACTCCTAACTATGTGTTAATTAACATGGACAACCCTGGATAATTAGTGCCTTGTTTTCCTTTTATCCTCAAATATTTAGCATCTTAACCCCTAACCCTCTTTTATGGTGCTAAGTCTCTCGGTTTTTCCCGGTCAATTTAATTCTCTCTGCAGTCAATAAGCACACTTAACTCTAGGAGAATCTCTCCTCCTTGCAGATTCAGGAAGAGATTTGCATTATTGTTGAGTAGGCCACAGGAATCAAATAGAGATAAATACGGACAATTACTCGTAGATTATGATAATTTACGGAATTATACCATTTTGAACACAACCATACAGAGCTGTCCTGGAATGTCTGCCCTCAGTTAAATCAACTGTACATCTGCAAATTGAAACAAAAAAATAAAACAGAGAAAGAAAGTGAGACAGAGAGAGAGAGAGAGAGAGAGAGAGAGAGAGAGAGAGAGAGAGAGAGAGAGAGAGAGAGAGAGAGAGAGAGAGAGGATCCACTAATCAGCAGTTGGCAACATTGAACCATCCTTGGCTGGTTGGCTGCTATCTAGGGAAATCATTTAGTCCGAAAGTTAAAGGCCCAGGAGTCTCAGCAGCAGCATCTGTTGCCTGTTGATAAAGGGTCATTTAGGTCTCGGCTCCCCACCTGCCGCGTCCTCATACTGCTCTATAACACAGTAGCTAGTCATGTGATTAGCACCCAAAAAATGACAGAAAAGGGGACGGAAGTTTCTTCAGCTGGATCTGTTTATATACAAAAATACATATCCTGGTTCATGGACACTACAATTATATTGTGGATTTGAAAAATTGTGTCACAATCATTGACTAAGAATCGATTTTTCATTTTGCCAAAGCATGGCAATAAGATAGATATTGAATAGGACTGTACCAATAAGCCCTGGAGGTTTTATGATGTCGCTAAATGATGTTGAATGAGTTCTCTGTCCAGATAGCAATATAAGTTATCATAAGATATGATAGAAACTTATGGCTTAGTGGCTTAGAAATAAAATCAGACGTGCAGCGAATCTATACTGTATAAAGGCTTTACCTGGACTTAAAGATCAGAGACAATATAAATAACATGACATAAGCACTTTTCGGACGGGATTAGTTCTACGTGGGGACGTGGAGTAATGCAATTTTACCTCAGGACGTCTGTAATATTAATTGGCCAATTCGCACGGGACAAGACATCTCAGTAAAACTAGCAGAAGTGGGAGGGGTAACTCGCTTTACGCACCACAGTAACCTCCTTGTCGTCATGTGCGTATGACGTTGCTTCCTGTTATCACGTGCGCAAACAGACAACTTGGCGCCTCCATGCTTGAAAAACTTTTAAACAGGAAATGACGGAATTTTACCGTACATATTTACAGCGGGTCGATTCGGACGGGATTAGTATTACCGGAGGTAATTGTTCCGGAGCTTTTTACAGTAGGTAAAAGCCGCCGTAATCTTTACTGACATTGTCCGTAATGATTACAGAGATGGCACATTCGGACGGGACTAAAATCACTGAGAAGCTCTGGTAATAATTACTTTACCCCCACGTGCGCACGTAAAGCTAATCCCGTCCGAATAGTGCTATAGACGTGCAGCTCGGTGACTCGATGCACGACAGACTTGTAGCTTAGAGACTTGGGATTTGCAGCTCAGAGACTTGTTACACGACTCATACTTGCAGCTCAGAGACTCAATACATGACTCAGACCTGCCGCTTAGAGACTTGGGATTTGACTCAGACTTGCAGCTCAGAGACTCGATACATGAAACAGACTTGTAACTTAAAGACTTGATACATGACATAGGCTTGCAGCTCAGTGACTCGATACGCGACTCAGACTTGTAGATTAAAGGCTTGATACATGACTCAGACTTGTAGATTAAAGGCTTGATACATGACTCAGACTTGTAGATTAAAGGCTTGATACATGACTCAGACTTGTAGATTAAAGGCTTGATACATGACTCAGACTTGTAGATTAAAGGCTTGATACATGACTCAGACTTGTAGATTAAAGGCTTGATACATGACTCAGACTTGTAGATTAAAGGCTTGATACATGACTCAGACTTGTAGATTAAAGGCTTGATACATGACTCAGACTTGTAGATTAAGGACTTGACACATGACACAGACTTGTAGATTAAAGGCTTGATACATGACTCAGACTTGTAGATTAAGGACTTGACACATGACACAGACTTGTAGATTAAAGGCTTGATACATGACTCAGACTTGTAGATTAAGGACTTGACACATGACACAGACTTGTAGATTAAGGACTTGACACATGACTCAGACTTGCAGCTCAGCGACTCGATACACAACTCCGACTTGTCGATTACAGACTTGATACATGACTCATATTTTCAGTTCAGAGTCTTGGGACTTGACATAGACTTGCAGCTTACCGACTCGATACGTGACTCACACTCGATACACCACCAAAACTTGCAGCTTAGGCCTTACGACTTGAGTCAGACTTGCAGCTCAGAGACTTGATACACAACCCAGACTTGCAGCTCAGAAACTTGGGATTTGACACAGACTTCTAGCTCAGAGACTCAATACATGACACAGAATTGCAGCTTAGAACTTTAGATCATGACCCAGACTTACAGCTTACAGACCGTACAGACTCTACCTTGCAGAAAGACTATCACCGCTAGCATTTCTTCACAAATGAATTAGGGATCATAAAACTACAGAGAAGTCCAATCTTAATTAAGCATAAGTCATGATTAGTGTGTGAAATCTTTACGGAAGATCAGAACGCAACAATAGAAATAATTCGATCTCAAACCCATTATGGAGTAGTTTAGGTTTTGTGCTGCAGTGATAAACTGCGAGAAAAGTCTAAATGGGGAAATTAATATTGCTGTATAGACATGACATCCTGAAGGGGTTACACCTGTGTGGAATGCAGTGCACATCAACGCACTAATTAAATTGTAATACCGAACTTATACACAGCCAAACCGAGCTGTTGTGTAAAAGGGGATTCAAGAAAAAAAACAAAGTACTGTACTGATATGACTTTCTCAATAAAGCGTGGAGAACATTGAGTTCTGTGATATTCTAAGCACAAGTAGGTCAGTCTGTGACAGTCACCAACAATGTGAGGTTCCACACTTACAGCACAAAAAGGTTATCGCTGTGTCGTTTCCCAGGGGACAAAGGCTGTGTTGTCACAGTTTATAATGTAATATTAAACAACACACCTAAAGGCAGGAAAAATGGGACAAACTGTGTGCTAATCCATCGCATTTAAAAGGAGATTAAGACCTTCTGAATGCTGATCACACAATGTGGGCAAGAAAGCTAAAACGGATTTCATGGCTGCAAAATAAGCATTTTGATTACTTTGCCAGTATGAGGAACACGATCCATTTAGCCAAAGTGAATCCAGCACCCAAAGAAAACTGGTAGGCTGTAAATGGAGACCTTGGAGTGCATTGTTCAGGATATATTAGCAATTAGCCATGCCAGACGTGCACCATCTGCTCCTTTAAAAATAAGTTTGAATAAAACCTTTCAAAAGGACTCCGTTTTAAGTCTTCATTAAAAAGAAAAAAAAACACTGACGATGTGATATTCTGTTTTTATCTCCCTTCCCACTGCAATTTGCAAAACTTTGGACAAAGAAGAATGCACAATACTTTTTTTTTTATCCATTTATAGTTACGTTTAATATTTGGAATCTTCCAGATAACAAAATTTTGAAGTGACATTTAGAGCCAACCATCTAATCTGATCATCTTTTAAACTTCTGACCAGAATAAAGAATATAACAGCGGTAAAAGAATTCATCTTATTAAGCAAGTCATGGACATTTTTGGAGTAGGACTGATGCTGTATATAGAGTACATAGAGATTTCATATATAGCTAAAAACTCAAAAGACTTGTGTGTGCAACCTACCTTGTGTGTTATTCTATGTTCCTTGGTTCCTAATAACATAATGAGAATATAATCAGTGCCTAATGGTACCACTGTAAATAATTTGAGTGCCAAGGTGATTGATATATATTTCCCCTGTCCACCATTCCTTCCAAGATGAAGCTAAAGAAATTCCAGCTTTGTGACTCAAAGTAAGAAATAGAATCTCAAGTGCACCTTGTCAGTGTGTGCTCAAAGTCTGATAGCTGATCAAATCAGTTCTGGAGAACGGACACGATCTAAATGCAATTCAGCGGGAATACTGGATGAGAACGAATACATTCACAAAAAAATGATTTGGGGACTGAACCAAAGCATCAGATAAAGCTTCTTTATGCAAGTCCTGGATTTTATAAACAATATGGCTGTGTGTGTGTGTGTGTGTGTGTGTGTGTGTGTGTGTGTGTGTGTGTGTGTGTGTGTGTGTGTGTGTGTGTGTGTACGTATTAATAAATAAAACAGTGTATACAAGGTACTTAGCCTTTATTTTTCTGTGTAATATGTCTACATGCATGTGATGTTTGTAAGTAATCTGTATTTTGTGTTTTATGACACCTGCCTTAGGACGACAGATGAAATATAGCTATTGTGCTAATTCCGGCATATTTACACTGATGCTCATTGCTGATTTGTATGATTAATGTGCACTGTCCTAATTCTCACTCACTCATTCTCTACCGCTTATCCGAACTTCTCGGGTCACAGGGAGCCATGATACACCCTGGATGGAGTGCCAACCCATCACAGGGCACACACACACTCTCATTCACTCACGCAATGACACACTACGGACAATTTTCCAGAGATGCCAGTCAACCTACCATGCATGTCTTTGGACTGGGGGAGGAAACCTGAGTACCCAGAGGAAACCCCAGAGGCACGGGGAGAACATGCAAACTCCACACGCACAAGGTGGAGGCGGGAATCGAACCCCCAACCCTGGAGGTGTGAGGCAAACGTGCTACCCAATAAGCCACCGTGCCCCCCCCCCCCATTTCAAACAAACAAACAAACAAACAAACAAACAAACAAATAAATAAATGAACGAACGAACAAAACAAACAAACAAATAGCTAGCATGCAAAAAATTAGTTTTATACAGTAAACACTCTGTGTTTGCATTGGTTTCAAAATAAATATCCTCACTTGACTGAAATTTAGTACAATTTTACCCTGGAGAGAATGAGAGCTTTCTTTATTTTCAAAAATGACATAAACTTTTCACTCACTCACTCACTCACTCACTCACTCACTCACTCACTCACTCACTCACTCACTCACTCACTCACTCAGTGTGTGTGCATATAAATAAAAGCACACTACACAATGCTTGCCAGAAATCAGTTTGAGACTAGAAGTGTGTATCGACCTGGGATCACAGGAGGGCTTTTACTTTAATGCATGCATCGGTCAGATATTCAGCTCACAGGACAAAAAAACACATTCATTAACAATAACATGAGTCACTATGTAACAAGGTTCACTCATTCTTCCTTAGTGCCTGGTCATACAGTGCAGTGGTTTAAATTCAGCTACTAGGTTGGCTGTATTTTTAGGAACCAATTATATTTGTTGCAGTTTGGAAGAAAGGAAAATAATATCAGAGTGAGCAGAATTAAATAAAAACAGTCCCAAATGAGGGTGAGTTTTGAACTTACAGCTTAGACCATGTGTTGTAATCAGATACAGAAAAATCCTTGCCTATAGTCATTTTCCAATCTTCAACTCAGGATAAGTGGTTTAGTGCTCACTTTAGTCTCAGATGTGATTTTCTGCAGTCCTTCTGCCTCAGATTTTGCCACGTAGTGCATTCTGGGATGCTTTTCTTTACACCACAGATGTATAGAGTATTTGACTTAGAAACTTCCAGTCAGCTTGAACCGGTTTGTCCGCTGTTGTCTCTCATAAACAAGATGTATCCAGACAGAGACAGCGGTATGCACACGCTAGAAAATTTCAAAAATGGTAAATGAAGCCGAACTCAGGCAGACGTTCTCTCGTTGACATTCTCTTTGACTTACTGACATTTTAATAAGCATATTTGCATAAATAAATCCATACCTGTACAGAGATAAATGCTTCCAGACCATAGAGTAATATGACAGTAATATCAAAGCACAGGTTTATCATTCTGTCGGAGCACGGCTCTAATTAAAAGCTGTCGAATTTCATGCAGCAATACAAACAGATACAGTATTTACCAAGGTGACCCAGGAGCCGAATCCTAAATCCAGACACCCTTACTTCAGAATTTGGATTAATAAGTCATCAGTTAAGTAGAGACTGAATAAACTAGCCGCTTATGTCCAAGAAATAAGCATTACATCCATGTGAGTTTCATCTCATGGCATTAAAGTGTGATTAATAGCCGTGATAAATCCAGGGTTACCGGCGAATCCCACCAGAGCCCCACTCCCATCTGATGACATTCTAATTAAATGCCAAGCAGGAAATAGAGACAACAAGAGATAATCAAGATAAAACCAATTACCCAACATCAATGGCTCTTCCATATTTAGGCACGATGAAAGAAACAACATGCAGGTCACAAGAGACACAACCTAGCATACAGTCTTTCAAGGCTATTCCTGCCTGTTTTATAAATAACCAATTAAGAAAGCTAAGCGTCTCACTGTTACCAATCCATCATTCTCCACAGACCATGAAGGTTGAGTTCAATGAAGTGATTAATGAAATAATACAGTCACAAACACGTGTGCGGCCACCCAATTGCGGGACTCGCTAGATAAGGAGGCAAGCTGAAATGAAAGCGAGCCGGCAATGGTCTAATTAAGAGTTTTTTTGACATAGTCCTGGAGACTGGAGTTTCTGAGATGTGGCCTCTAAATTCAGGCTGACAGGAATTTTTATCTCTACTTTTCTGCGCGGCTGTCATATCTGCACAGCGTAGCCGTGCTCGCACTCTCATGCTTCAGTGGCATGGTTAATGGGAGCTTTAGCAGTCCGATGAGAGATGAGATGGTAGAGGAGGTTGACCATGCTAATGTGATACCGTGGTGAGTTTTCTATTTCCAAGTCTGCGCCTGTGATCCGAAAATCAGGACACTCGAGAAGGACTGGGGTAAGTACATCACTTGGAAGGAGATACATATGCTGGATAGTGTGTTAATTATTTCTTTAACAAATTAACCCGATGGACACTTGAATTCTTTTAGAATTTCTCATTTGAAGAATCGATGGTGCTTGATGGGTTTGATGACAGTAAGTTTCGAGTTTACTTTATACAGCCGGTAGAATCTAAAATATCAACACATTAAGAGCTGAATTCAAAATCACGCTTATATGTCCACGAACGTGTTACACTAGATCCAGTCAGTAGGGTTTACTTCCTTCTGATCAGATGGCAAATGCTGTATTGAGGGTTTTCCTCCCAGACCTGGATCAAGGCATCAGAAAGCTCCTGGGCAGTCTGATGCTCCAAAACATAACATCCCATCTCAGTTGGATTCAGGTTTGGGAAATGTAAGGGCCAGTCAGTGCTATCAATGCCTTTGTCAATTACAGGGTCTGAAAATAGCTCGGAGGAGTTCATCTTAGTACCTAACAGCAGCAAGGGTAATGTTGGCTTGCATGTGCAGGCTGGTATGCATGACCCTCTAAGGATATTCATACCAAGACCATGACTGATCCACCTCCAAAACAGTCATGCTGGATGATGTAGCACTCCTCGTGGAATCTTTCACATCTGTCATATATGCTCAATGTGATCCGGCTCTCATCCGTGAAGAGAACGGGGCACCAGTGGTGGACCTGCCAAATCTGGTGTTCTCTGGAGTTGAAATGCCAATCAAGCTGCAGGGTGCTGGACTATGAGCACAAGTCACACCAGAGGATGTTGGGCCCTTAGGGTCACTTAGGATTCCTAATTCAACTGATTGATATCCCTGAAGTTTAATTGACTTGGTGTTATACTGTAATGATTAAGTGTTTGCTTACATTTTGGTGCAGGGTTTTTGTCTTATTACACAGTTTCAGTACTCAAAGAGCTTTTCTCTTTTATGAGATCTTATGAGAGACAGTCTGCAATACCTGCCCATACAGTGAGTACTACATGACCCTCCTTAAAATATCCAGAACAATGCCTCTGTCATGGCAACTGTCGATGGATAGACAAGAGAATAAGAGTCTAAGACAGTGAATAAACTAGGTGAATGAACCGAAAAAGATAGATATGAGTGAGAGAGAGAGAGAGAGAGCGAGAGAGAGAGAGAAAGTGAAAGAGAGAGAGAGAGAGAGAGATAGAAAGAGAGAGAGAGAGATAGAAAAAGAGACAGAGAGAGAGAAAGAGAGAGAGTGAGACAGAGAGAGAGAGAGAGAGAGAGAGAGAGAGAGGAGGGAGAGAAAGAGAGAGAGAGAGAGAGAGAGAGAGAGAGAGAGAGAGAGAGAGAGAGAGGAGAGAGAGAGAGAGAGTGGGAGAGAGAGAGAGAGGAGAGAAGGATGTATTTTGTTGCTCCAGTAATC
This sequence comes from Tachysurus fulvidraco, assembly GCF_022655615.1. Classification (NCBI taxonomy): domain Eukaryota; kingdom Metazoa; phylum Chordata; class Actinopteri; order Siluriformes; family Bagridae; genus Tachysurus; species Tachysurus fulvidraco. Next base: position 19,496,567 of record NC_062529.1, read on the forward strand.
CCGGACAGTCAGGTCTCACAAATTCTAAAACTTCTCACTCCAAATGAGATCTCCGGGGAAGAGGAGAGCTCAGATCAGAAAAGCCCTCCGCTGCCCCCCCAAGAGACTCTCCATCTCCGGCCTCATCTCACCAACATTTCTGGACAGAGTACACATGTTTGCTTTGTTCTTTTGGGAAAGGATGGAGGAAAAGGTACACATGTTTGCTTTGTTCTTTTGGGAAAAGATGGAGGAAAAGGACAAAATGAGACAGAAAACGTGCAGTGGAAAACATGGCGAATGTAAAGCAATGCAAGCAATCCCTCTTTCATTTGCCAGCGTAAAAGATGACAGCAAGATGATTGTATGGCAGAGTAAAAAAGAAAGCGAACTAATCTGGCTTCATCTATTAAATGTGACACTTCTCTTAATAAGAGCTGACAAGCTAGGGATGGAGAACGATAACCTTGCCCTGCTAGGCAAGGAGAAATTGGGGAGAATACGCAGTGGTACTGGAGTTTTTCTAAAGACAGGACAGAGCTGGAAACTTATGGATGATTGTAGAAACTGTGTATATTTCTACTCTCGAGTATGTTTTACTGATCCTTAAGACTACATAAGAGAGCAAGAAGCATGAACAAGAAGGAAATTTATACACAGGACAAAGCCTGATATTTATGCATGGCGATGTACGTGCCTTGTGTAAGCACATATATCCTGCATGTTCTACTTATGCCCAAGGGAACTGTAGTACACAAATAAACACAGTAAAGCAGCTCGTGTGAGTAAGAGCAGTGTAGCTACAGTACAGTATGTAGCTCTTTTCATTAAATGCTCTGAAATAAAACATAATTTCAGGTTACTCAAGATATTTACATTCTACCCAGCATGCCTGTATTTGAGCCCCAACTTAGTCTCCTGTCCTTCAGCCATCTCATCGCGGGGTTACCTGGTAAGCTTAAGAACAGATTTGCTTGGCTTACAGGCTTTGGAGTACCACTTGAAGATCCTTTTTCAATCCAAAATTGAATGGCAGTTATCCCCTAGTGAGGTGCCGGCAACGCAGTGTAGTCATTAGTGGCTCAGCTAAAATACACAGCAGAGAGCAAATCCAAGTATTGACTAAAGGTGAATGGCAGAGACAATCAAATGAATCAGAAGCTGTGCTTGAGGGCACATCATTCCGAATTCCAAACCCGATTCGCCTCTATCTGCAAACCATGAGAGGAAAAAATTACAATCCTTGCAGCAAAGTAGAACAGACTGCTGAAGCTATTTTATTGTGTGGGTAACGCATGGTTATTGTAGACAGGAAGCAACTCCACACACACAAGGTGGAGGCGGGAATCGAACCCCCAACCCTGGAGGCCACTGTGCCCCCCATAATTATAACAATTAACCAAATTATTGTTTAGTACAAAGTCGTAAGGAATTTCTTTGGCTAACAAAATGTTACGTACTATTAAGCAAGCACATACCAAGACTTGCTCCTTTATCCTTTCCCCGAGTGCTGGAATGAACTTTTTTCCTGGTTGGCACACTTTGAACATATACAAAAGGCCTACCACTTCTAGTCATGTAAATGAACGCTAATTAATAAAAATCATTGCTGTACTAGTGCCTCACTAACAGGGTTAGTGACCTACTTCTACTAGCAGGAGGATATGTTTTAGTGGAGACCACAAAGCACTTATGTAAGTCACTTTGGATAAGGGCATCCACTTCATGCTGTAAATGTAAATGTACATGAAAATCATCCCTAGTGAACATTCCATTTAGACTAAATAGCTTAGCCTATGTTTTTGTCAGCTAGGATTCTGCCAGAGCAAGCTGGATTTTAGCGGAAATATAACATAATATAATATATTATTGTGATGTAAAAAGAAAGAAACAATAGTGATAAAAAAACAAAGCAGGAAATTCTGAATGGAGAAAACTAAGGCTTAGCCTAGATAAGACAGATGCACAATAAGGAATTTAAGGGGAAAAAAAAAGAAACTAAACACACTAATGAAGTGTGAACAGGTAAACACATTAGGGTAACAAATGTCATGTCAGGTGTAGATAGGGTCAAACCCATAGTCTAAACACTTTGGCCTATGTTTTTTTTTAGCTGATACCTTGTTAGAGGAAGCTGAAGCATTTTTTTTAGCAAGAATATAACTGGTTAATTATCACAGTTTAAAAAAGAGGGTAAGGATCAAAACACATTTTAGGTTTAAAGATTAAAAGGAAATAACTAAATATAACATAATTGGATATTTTTAGTAGGGAAGTGGAAAGAAGAAAGAGATTCGCAGTAAACGTCAATGCAGGACCCTCGCTAGCAATTAAATTTGGAAACTGTATTGTGAATGGAATAAAACCCGTTAGACAAAGGGTGCAATTAAAAATAGTGAATAAAAATGATGCTAAGCTTTTTAGACACTTTAACAAATAAAAAAAAATAATTCTAGCTAAGTTCAGTGAACCTGTAATGTAATGTACTGTAAATGCAATGTTTCTATTAAAGAGGGAATCTAACAGAAAACGCTACTAGTAAGATTAATATGATACCAAAACTACTTAGTGCTCACTGATTCCCTTTTCACTGTGGGACCTTCTGAGGTTATAAATGTCATCTATGGTATTTTCTGAAGTCATAATTGTGGTGTCTTTCCAGTTCCGGTTCTTTAGTCTCTAATTATGTTTTTTTTTTTTTCCTTGTCTGGGTTACAGTGTTCTCTACGTTCATACTGTATGAGTTTATTGTGGGTTCTCCAGTTTCCTCCCATCTCCCATAACATGCTCTCTCTCTCTCTCTCTCTCTCTCTCTCTCTCTCTCTCTCTCTCTCTCTCTCTCTCTCTCTCTCTCTCCCTTGTAGGTGGATTAGTTATTTTAAATTTTCACCGAATGGGTGTGCACCATGCTTTTTGATCGATCAATTTTAAGATGTACACCTAGCTTGTGCCCAATGATCCCAGCATAAGCTCCCGCGGAAGCAGTGGCTCAATGTTTGATGCTTTGGGTTCTGATCTGAAGGTTGTAGGTTCAAATTCAAGCACTGCAAAGGTTTCACAGTTGTATCCTGTCTCAACTGTAGGTCACTCTTGATAGAAGCATCAGCCATAAGAGTAAATGGAAAACAAGGTTACTCCAGATGACCGTATCTGAGTATGGAAACTCTTTTGTGAAGGCCTTGTGAGCTCTAGTGCGGTGGGAGCTCCATTAATGCACACAGATTCAAAGATGAAACAGATTCAGATTATTCCATTCTGTAAGGTCTTTACAACCACTAACTTGCAAACCTCAGCACTATGAACTGACTCTCTTATGTACTCTCTAAATGCACAAATATAGTTTGTATAGGTCATCAATCTTAGACGGTATATAAATTCTCCATCGCCTTTTTCAACTCGAATACTGCTGCAAAGCAAAGTTACTATCAATCCCACTGCCTGCATTACTATAAATGAGACTTTCTCTCATTGGTCCAAATGAAAGTAGTAGGCAGTAGAGTAATACTATTGCAGATAACATTTGTGAGGAGGCTTTTATAACCTCTGTGCTACAACATCTCCATTTTTTTTTTATCTTTAGTCTGCAGTACATTCTGGTTGTAGGCTTTTTGTGCTCTCCTTCTGTGTACGAGCATGTGTGTGTGTGTGTGTGTGTGTGTGTCCATGTGGATATAGCCTTTAAATGTTTAATTGTGTTGTTCGGATAAGCAATACAAAGCTCTGTGCTCTTTTAATAACATTTTAATCATCTTCTTTGTGCATGTTTAATGAAATCCCATGTCCTCCAGCTTGACCACTAAATGAGAAAGGTCGCTTATTTTAAGGGCATGCATTCGTGGTTATTTAATACTGGCTGTTAAAGATGACCAACATTTATGAAATTTGCTGACTGCAGCCACTTGATGATGAAAGCCTTGATAGACTTTGCTTGAAATGTACAAACACTCACTGGGCACTTTAATTGGAATGCCTGTACCCATCAAATACCCAATCAACTCAGGACCATGAAGGTGGATGGGCTATAACAGCAAAGCTATCACACTGGTTTCAATTTCTGTCAACCAAGAACAAGAAAGTGAGCCTACAGTGGTAACATGTTCGCATATTCGCCTGCAGAAATTCCATTCATTGTTTTTTTTTTTTTTTTGTTTGTTTTTTTTGTGTGTGTCATTTTTATTTTTATTTTTTCCCTCACACCATTCTGATTAAACTTAGACATCATGAACACGCCTAGAAATCTCAGGAAAAGCGATTTCTGAAATATTAAAACCAGCCCATAATGACCTCTAAGTTTTATGCAGTTTTAAAAGGTTAAGGTGTTTGACTACTGATCGGAAGGTCATTGGTTCGAATCCCAGGTCCACCAAGCTGGCACTGCTGGGACCCTGAGCAAGGCCCTTAACCCTCAATTGCTCAGGTGTATAAACTGAAATAAAAATTTAAGTCACTCTGGATAAGAGTGTATGCTAAATGCCGTAAATGTAAATGTTATGCATCACACTTCTTCCATTTTGTTGGCTGATTGAATAATTTTAGGATTCAGCTGTCAGACAATAGGTGTTCCTATTATAGTGGCCAGTGAGTCTGTATATGTGTGTGTGTATATACAAAGCCTTGAGTTCACTGGGACTCATTTATTAAGTTTGGGTGAATTATTTTTAGGTGACTCATTCATATGAATCTCAAATGAACAGCTTTGAATCATATACATGGCTATGAGTTACTTCAGTCTTATATACTGCTTATGCTGTGAGGCTGAAATCATCCATTCATTCATTCATTTTCTACCGCTTATCCGAACCTCTCGGGTCACGGGGAGTCCCGTGCCCACCTCAGGACTCATTGGGCATCAAAACAGGACACAACCCGGACGGAGTGCCAACCCATCGCAGGGCGCACACAAACACACACTCTCATTCACTCACACACTATAGACAATTTTCCAGAGATGCCAATCAACCTACCATGCATGTCTTTGGACCGGGGGAGGAAACCGGAGTACCCGGAGGAAACCCCCGAGGCTCAGAGAGAACATGCAAACTCCACACAAACAAGGCAGAGGTGGGAATCGAACCCCCGACCCTGAGGTGTGAGGCCAACGTGCTAACCACTAAGCCACCATGCCCCCAGGCTGAAATCAGTTATTTATAAATGCACATATTTTGTGAAAGAAATCAACCCGAAGCAAATCCATAAACTAATATGTGACATTCAATTAGGACTAAAGTAATGGCACCCTATAAAACCAGGAAGAGTACAGTGAAAGCTGATGCACTACAATGGCTGAGGTGTATTATTAAAAACTTTCAGAGCCCTCTGCTTAGGAGGCACTCTTTCTTAGTTGTCATGTCTTAAGCTCTCTGTGTGCTTTGTCTTATATGGCTTTTAGAAACAGTGCTAAATGTAAACCAGCTGTGCTGTGAACACGCTTGGTAATTTACGACTGAACGTCATTCATCGACGTACGTACGTATGTGTGTATGAAAATTTGTGCCATGACAACATTTACCCACAAACTGACTGAAAGAGGTTACGGGCAAACAAACAGCAGCTGTTTCTGCATCAAGAATTTCAAAGGCATAAGAAAATGTACTGATATTTCTATTATAGATATCTATAGCAATGGTGGAGTGACACATACAAGACTGTGCTTAATATGTGTTTCCTGATACAGTCTGAAGAGTCACAACACACACACGCATAACGTCAGGCTTCATCTGCAATGACACAGCTTAACAGTACTGACAGCACAGCACAGCTCATGTTAGGCCATTTTAGGGACATCTCACAGCACAGCCGGCATTTTATATTGCTCTTGATTCGCCCACATCGCCGATTCGTGCCCTGAGCCCGTAACAGAATAATGCAGTGTCTCTCACCCGAGTTAAATCAACAGGAAATTTACTGCCGTGTCACTATTGGTCTTTGGAGAAATGAACCGAAATCAGGAACGAAAGGTAAAACGGCTGTGAAAAAGGTGAAACGATGGGAGCGGCACAGCAGCGTCGGGCCCTGATCATTAAAACGTACAGACTCCACGGCGTCTTGTTATGCAAAGCTCGCAACACCATTGAGGTAAATGAGAGAAGGAAGGAGCTGATAAAGTCGAGAGAAGGGGGTCTGTGATTTTAATTGGCTTTTTGTTTCCATCAGTCCCAGCTGAGCTGTTATTTATGAGTTTGATCTTTTGCAGTTGCTGGAAGCTAACAAGGCTGCATGGTGAAAAACCTGGCCTGTAATGAACACCCCTATGTGTGTGAAGCCCTATTTAACATCATGCTGAATGCAGAATATGTTTCAAGCTACCACTGCAAGCAACAGTCTTGACCTTGAGGGTACGTATAGGTTTATTTAACTGCTAGATATGGCTTTAAAAGAATTGGGTTTGAAGAAAAAAATAGATATGCATAATTGGCACAATCCTATAGTAGCACCAGGAGCTGCTGCGGTAAATACTAATGTTGCTGAGATCTCTGCCGAGACACCCTTGGAGCATTGGAAGACTAAAATTGTGTGAAAATACTGAACCAGTCCAAGTGGCTGCAAATCAGATTAGCATATGCAAGAAAAGGGATTGAATAAGCAATGCCTAGACAGACAAATAAAATAGGTCTTACTATATACACAATATTTAGCTTTTTTTTATGCAGGAGAGAATAACCTTGACCTTGGCATGGCTGAATTTAAGAAGATGAAATGCAAGCTTGACTCATAGGGTGGAATAAATCATGCAAAGATGCAAAGGCCAGATATATAAACACGCATACACCCACTTCATGGCTACATAGTGCTAATTCTCATGTGAGATTAAACTCTGAGTGCTAATTTGAATTTTATTTTAAACAAGGGCCAATCGAAGATCGATGAGTCATGCAGCTTCATAAAGACTTGCTGGTTTGCCAGATTGCTCATATGAATATATGAAGTGCTTAGAGAAAATGTACAAGCATTAAAAATGGATTTAAATATATATATATGCTATTCTTTATGAAGATACCAGCTTATTAGGAACAACTATATCTGGTCAGTCATGGAGTTAGCCAATCTTGTGGAATCATGCAGACACAGGTAGAGTGTGTTAGGTTAGTGACTCGTGGCATAGTGTGGCTGGATTTAATATTGTTCACCTGAGGTCTTTATGCCGTCTTTACCTATTTTTTACCTGATTGTCAAAAAAAAAAAAAAACTGTGACAGAAAGTTCAGTGACTGCAAGTTATGCATGTAGATACCTAGAGGTCAGACGAGAACAACCAGACAGGCCGGTTTTAGCAAACAGGAAGGCTATAGTTGCCAAAACAGCCACGTTTTCCAATGAAGTTGAGCTAAAAAGCATCACTGAATGTACCGTACATCAAACCTTGGATTCAATGGAAACACTGGATTCTGGAGTCAGCCAAGATGCTTCAGTAAAAACGAGCTCAATCCATCCCATAGATTTATACAAATAACACACTTTATTTATTTATTTTGCATTAATCATTTATCATTTACAGTCATTATGATCCTTACAGATGCCAAATTTTTAGTTAAGCTTCTGCTTTAGTTCATCAGAGAAGTGTTGTTTAAGCTCTGAGTTAAACAATATCAGCTTGCCAACACCTCCTAAATCAAATAATTATCATTTATAGAGCCCTGTTACAACAATTCCCTAATCTGTCCATAATCTTGTATCTTATGCAAATTGCTTATGCCTGGAACACTGTTTTGAAACCAGGCTAATCACTTTGACTTCTTCCAGCGATGCTAGCCAGTGTCCACATCTCGCTGTAATCCGAGCTCATTTCGGTAAAATGCAGAAGGAGATCTTGCCACATGCAGTGTGATAGCAAGTCGTCTCGTGAATATTTAACATCACACCCACACTATTCATGCAAAATTGAAAAGTGGCACATCCAAAGAGGAAAAGTGGAGTGCACTCTTCTTTATGCAGCTGCTGGTTTATCAAAACTTTTATCTAGTCCCTCAGCTTGATATCTGACTACCCTCCAATACTAAAATCTCTCTTTTTCAGCATCCAGACCAAACTGAAAAACATGCCAATCAGCTGCTTAGATCCGGGCGTCTCAAGAAATATGGCTATTTTTTAACTCGAATTTATCCCTTACATAAACAGATAGAATGTCACTGTGAGTGTTAACACCACCCCAGCAAAACCCCCCCTATTGCTTAGAAAATTCACACTTGGTTTTGCTATTAGATTTTAACTTTAAATTTGGGGAATGCTTCAATGTGAATCAGGGAGTCCAAAATCAGTCATTACAGAGACATACAGATATACAAGTAGGTCCGAATGTATTTGGACGGTAAACACAACTTTCTCAGAATGCAATGGATTTGAAATGACTGCAAACGACAATGTTATTGATGTGCACTAACTGTTTAGGAATGACAGGGTTTTTTTGTTTTCTTTTGCTTAGTCCCTTTAATTTCCCAGGCTCAAAAGTAATTGGACAGCTGGCTGATAAGCTGTTTCATGGACTCTGTGTGTGGGAGTGTCCTGTTTCCTTGTTATTTAATGAAAAATGAAGAAAAGTAAATTAATTCAAATTAATTAAGTTAAATTAGCATTCCTTTCTGTTTCACCGGAACCAAAGTAAAAAATTATGTGTTATTATAAGTGTATATATCATATATATATATATATATATATATATATATATATATATATATATATATATATATATATATATATATATACTATTACAACATATGATTAATTAAACATCTGCATGTTCTACAAATGATCCATTCATTATGTATGTTTTCTGTTAAGAATAATCTGTGAAATATGTTTGTTCATGGGGGGCACGATGGCTTAGTGGTTAGCACGTTCACCTCACACCTCCAGGGTTGGGAGTTTGATTCCCGCCTCCACCTTGTGTGTGCGGAGTTTGCATGTTCTCCCCGTGCCTCGGGGGTTTCCTCTGGGTACTCCGGTTTCCTCCCCCGGTCCAAAGACATGCATGGTATCTTGATTGGCATCTCTGGAGAATTGTCCGTAGTGTGTGAGTGTGTGAGTGAATGAGTGTGTGTGTGCCCTGCGATGGGTTGGCACTCCGTCCAGGGTGTATCATGCCTTGATGCCCGATGATGCCTGAGATAGGCACAGGCTCCCCGTGACCCGAGTAGTTCAGATAAGCGCTAGAAAATGAATGAATGAATATTTGTTCATGTTTTCATGTTCAGCCTTTCTTGTTTGTCTCACTGTAACATAATAAGACAAAAATCTTACCATAAACTATAAGTCTTGTTATCCTGAAGACTGAAATGTCTGGAAGACTCGGATCTGGAACGTTCCAGTTTTTAACAGATCTATGACTGATACAAAGCACTGATACTGGAGACTCCTTCCAAGAATGCTAAGTTGACGTATCTTCATGGAAAACTTCACTATATCGACTAGAACATGTTCTGTTGAGCATCCGACATCAGGTGTGTTATTACATATACACATAAAACAACCTTTTATGCCAACAAAGGAACTCTGTTGTACAAAAACACAGTATAACCCCAGTGTTGCCTAAGGACTAAGAAAGTTTTACTCTCCAGTAGGACACATTATTGCTTATGTTTCTTGGAATGGACTGAAATTTGTTAAGACCAAATGCTAAAACGCAGTAGGATTATAAGTATCCATTGGGGAACTGTAGAACCTCAATACTATAGTTTTCTAACATCCAGTCTTGGATCAAAATAGCCTGGAGTAGAGAGTTTTATTTCAGAGCAGCAGCATGTGATCACTGTACCGTGTAGCTCAGCAATGGAAACTGAAATAAAAAAGGCATGTGAAAGTTTCAGTGTTCCCAAAATGCTGTAAAACCCAGGATCACATAGCTGGATTATATATAAGGTGACATGTGTCTAGAAGCACTAGAAGCTTACTTTGCTCTAAATTAATTAACTTGGTAGGCCAAACTTTTAGAACTTACTTTTCTGAGTTTCTTTGCGTTAACATGCATTTAGTGTTCAAAGTATGACTGGTTAATAAAATAAAATAAAATAAAAAAGATCTCAGTGTGTAAGAAAGGCTGGAAAAACTGAAAACTGAAAAGCCTGAGGATAACTGAGGAAAAAAGGATAAGTGAAATATGCCTCAGAAGTCTTCACATCCCCGACTACGTTTAAACATTCATTCATTTTCTACCGCTTATCCGAACTTCTCGGGTCACGGGGAGCCTGTGCCTATCTCAGGCGTCATCGGGCATCGAGGCAGGATACACCCTGGAGGGAGTGCCAACCCATCGCAGGGCACACACACACCTCTCTCTCATTCACTCACAAACTATGGACAATTTTCCAGAGATGCCAATCAACCTACCATGCATGTCTTTGGACCGGGGGAGGAAACCGGAGTACCCAGAGGAAACCCCCGAGGCACGGGGAGAACATGCAAACTATGGACAATTTTCCAGAGATGCCAATCAACCTACCATGCATGTCTTTGGACCGGGGGAGGAAACCGGAGTACCCAGAGGAAACCCCCGAGGCACGGGGAGAACATGCAAACTCCACACACACAAGGCGGAGGCGGGAATCGAACCCCAACCCTCGAGTTGGAGATTTCATTCCTCAAAATCCACTATGTATGATTTGTATCTGTCATTCCCTAGACAAATCGATGCTGTACTATATACTAATAACTGATTGTGGTCTAAAATCACAATAATATATAAATATACTCCCTGAAACATTTTGTCTTTCTGCCCAAAGGGTACTTTTCGTCTAATGGAAAGGTAAAAGTAAACAGCAATAAATAGCATTGATTCAAAGGGCAACTCAATAAACAGCCAGAAAGCCATGGGAACTCTCTCACGTTGAACACATTAAAAAAAAGCTTTCTTGTTTTTATGCACTATGAATAAGGAAGTAACAAGAAAGGTGTTAATAGTATCGCAAAAAGCAAATCAGAATCCAACTAATCATATACAGCGTATGTTGATCTATTATTTTATATATTTAAGACATATGGTGTTACAGGGAAACCCTTACATACCCATACATAGTCCTCAGAGCTTTTCCAGTCAGGCGATTTGGATCGATTCAGCAATTGAAAGGAATCAAGGCAAGAATCTTTAATTAAATACTATTCATTATAACCGATAACTGAACTCGGATATTTGACATAGTCTTTCTCTAAGACATTATAATTTACTATACTGACAAAACACTAGACCTTCCACAGATTTGGTCACATATCTCACAGAGGCTACTCTACTGAATCAAACTGTATCCAATTATATTCAATGGTAACGATTCAGCTTTATAAACAAACCTCATTTTTGTTTTAAGAACCGAAATTGAAATATTGTATTGTACTGAAGCCTGTATTTTGCTCTTTAATGTATCTTATAACCTTCTTGTTGGCTCATTAATGAATATCAAAATAGGTGTTGACACACATTGGAAATACTGTTATATCCTGATATATGTAGCTATATATGTATTTGTCTGAAAACATCATAAAGACAAATTATATAATATAAATAATGCATTCATTTTCTCGGGTCACGGGGAGCCTGTGCCTATCTCAGGCCTCATTGGGCTTCAAGGCATGATACACCCTGTATGGAGTGCCAACCCATCGCAGGGCACACACACACTCTCATTCACTCACACACTATGGACAATTTTCCAGAGATGCCAATCAACCTACCATGCATGTCTTTGGACCGGGGGAGGAAACCGGAGTACCCGGAGGAAACCCCCGAGGCACGGGGAGAACATGCAAACTCCACACACACACGGCGGAGGCGGGAATCGAACCCCCAACCCTGGAGGTGTGAGGCGAACATGCTAACCACTACGCCACCATGCCACCCTAATATAAAGCATAATATGCTCAATAACTGACAAAATAAACAACGTGCAAATGTCTTCTCTGGATGCAAGTCATGGTTCCAGGACCCTGTCTCTGCCTTGTCTTATCATTGGTTTGTTATCCTAACGCGTTCAGCTATATTTGTGTTCAGCTTCAGATTTCTATGCTTCTGTTCCTTAGCCTCATCACAAAATCTTTTTGATTGTATCCATGCATTTCTGACCGCAATTCCCTTGGATTTCTATGGATTTTCCTGTTCTCAGGAAATCGTGACAAAGATTCTTGGATTTCCCAAAATATTGTCAAATTCTATACATTGAGCAACAATAGCAGATCAGCTGTGCAGATCGATCATTACATATTAAAAATTAATGCTTGGTCGATAACAATTCAAAATTGTTATAAAAGCATGTGATGGTTAAGACTTTAGATCTTGTCTGAGATTAGCACTACACTTGTGCTTTGTTAACAGAATGGAAGAATGTGTTTTTTTTTTTTTTTTTAATACAAACAGTACAAATCTTCAAACTGGTGTATGTAATTAAAACCTAGATACACGCAGGTGGGCTTTAAGCAAAATTAGCAACAGAAAATGGTATAACATCTCGAATTATACAGCTCACAGCCAAAGCAATTAGCAGCTCCAGTGACTCTCTAAATCAGATTTTTTAATGCTTTTATAATTTATAATAATGACTCTTCATTAACAAAGTGACTAAACTGTATTGCTCACATATATGAATAAAACCTAGCTTAAATGTTCACTTCACTTTCTGAATATCCGGCAGGTTAAAGGATGAGGTAACTGATTCATTTGAATGTATTCATTCTGTACATTTTAATTTTTGAATATTTAATACAATTTGACCTCCCAGCCTTGCAGTCACTAGTACAGATCTTAACCTGTGAGCCGGTCTTTGCTATTACACCCACAAAGAGAGTTATAAATGGTATCTCATCATTATATTGAGTATATGAGTATATTCTGTTTAACGGTACTTTTACATTTTTCTCTGCTCATGATCTCTTTATTAATAAGAGGGAAGTGGGAAGTTTCTGACCTCTAGTCAAATACATTTTTAATTTTTTTTTTAAGTAAATTAACTTTATTAATTATTAAGCTATGAAGTCATATTCAATACATATTTAACTGTTACTATTTAGATAGTATGTGTTAAACACTGCTATGTTCCATGAGAACTTGGCTAAAAAATATATATATATAAAAAAATATATATATATATATATATAAATAAATATATATATATAAAAAAATATATATATATATATATATAAATAAATATATATATATAAATGTAAATGTAAACAAACAAACAAACAAATAAATAAATAAATAAATAAATAAAAAGTATAAGTAATTACTACGTTATTTTAATAACAATGATATGCAAGGGTTATAAAGGAAATGGGAGAGGAACTGGAGGAACAATGAGAACGGAAAGAAAAGGAAATGGGAGATAAGAGAACGGGATGAAGAAGAAAACAGGGAAAAAGAAAGAAACAGAGAGGAGGGAATTTGGAAATAAATAGGATGAAGCTAAAAAAAAAAAGCGGAAGATAAAATGAACAAGTTGGGAAGGGGAATGGGAATGTTTTGTGTAAGGAAAAATAAAAAGAAAACAATGAAAGAAACTTGAATGGCAAGAGAAGAGGAAAAGATTGGGATAGAACAAAAAAAGAAACTGGAAAAGAACAGGGAATGGGAAGGGTAATGCAGGAAAACGGATGAGACTGATAGGAGGAACGAGGAAGAGAATGTAAAGAAAATGGGAAGGTAAGAAGGGAACTGAGGGAAAAAATGCATGCGAGTGCCAAAGTAATTAAGGAGTGCAAGCGAAATTGAAAGAGAGGAAGAAGGGAGGGGATAGCAAAGAAGAAACAGAAGACAGGGAAAGCAAAAAGGGGAAAAAAAACATGACAAGAGAAGAAGAATTAAAGAGAAAAAAGAGACAGATTGAGAATAGGATTTAAAGAGTATGTGAAGGGAAAAAAAGGGGAAAGGAAAATAAGTGACAAAAAGGGAATATATACTGTATACACCCTATTTATTTTTTTTTAATAACACAGATGTTTGTTTGCATCCCTTGCCTAGCCAGGCTTAATCTCCTGATACAGTTGAAGCTGTCTAGTAACCAAAAAAAAAGATTGCTTTTGCTATAATAATAGTAGCTGAGTGTTATAATAGCTTTAGGAGGATTATAATAGAAGTACTAAGAATGAATGGAATGAATATTCCAAGCTAAAGCCAGTGTCCATCGTGAAAATGCTACTCTGGAATCAAATCGATCTGCTGACCTTTCCTTCTAATGCAATAGACAGCAGAGATCAGAGAGCTTGGAAATCACATCAGCTCTGCTAAGCCCGGAGAGCTGTCTGAAGCGGCCACGACCACAGCGAGTCAGAGTACAAGTGCTTCATCCCGCAAATGCAAATCATCTCACAGTGGCCATGTTAGGAGAAAAATTTTGACTAGCTCCATTTTTAGAGAGTAGAGAGAATGTTTTTCTTTTCAAATGCCAAATGAACGTCAAATGCCAAAGGAAAGCCTGAGGTAAGGCCTGGGGTCGGAGACACGTTTCGTCATCAGCGAAACAAAAAAAAAAAGAACAAACCAAGGCGGAGGTCAAAGCTGTGGCAAGAATGTGTACTGCATTTAATATCGCAAGAACTATAGGCACAAATCACACACAAACACGAACACACAAACACACTCCTATAAGAGCTAGAAGTGCTGATAGTACGAACAATGCTTACTGCAAATGTTCTTTATTTGACACGTAGTTTATTTATTTATGTTAAAAAGAAATAGATTCTTTGAAGTGTTTTGGACATTATTTAGTGGGGGGGGGTTACATCACTGCGTGTCTTGTTTAACAGGAAGCTGGATCATTCGCATTTTCGGACGATTATGTTGCTTTAAATATTGAACACTGGTATCTAAATTATAGATGATATGATATTGTGTGTGTGTTTGTTACCTGGTAGTTCTATCTATCTATCTATCTATCTATCTATCTATCTATCTATCTATCTATCTATCTATCTATCTATCTATCTATCTGTCTGTCTGTCTGTCTGTCTGTCTGTCTGTCTGTCTATCTGTCTGGTTTTGAAGTGTACTTGCTTAGTTTTTCCCCTAGTGTTCTCCTCTGCCTGTTGGTTTTGTAAATTTCTTAGAATAGATTACAAATAAATAATTAATTTGAAATATATATTTTTATACTGCAGCAAAATGTTACCTACTGGCAGTTAATGTCAGCATGACCAAGTTTTTAAGAATTCATCCTTGACGTGTGAGTGTGAGTTTGTGTGTGTGTGTGTGTGTGTGTGTGTGTGTGTGTGTGTGTGTGTGCGTGTAACACCGTTTCAAGGAAGAGGATTTGTGTGAATTATTGAGGAAGGAGGTTGTGCTCATGAACATTCCAGTCATAAACTCTTTATTGTCCTCCTCTGGCTATTCCACAAACGAGGGAGGCTGTTTGGGTTAGAAAAATGTCACAGCTGACACATCCACTGAGAAACCCCAGTCCCAGAATCCTTCGGCCAACTCCCACGCCCACTTCCCCTGCCATTTACTGATTCTTTTCACCAAGACCACACTCTTGTCTTTATTCCCTCTGTATGTTAGTATTGCACATGCATTATTATGATTCGGTTCATGTATTTATTGTTTTTGTGGTAAATTTCTTGGTGACAAATTCCACAGCACACCTTCAGAGATCTTCTAAAGTCCATGCTATGAGCTTTTTTTGGATGAAACAAGGATAGCGATATTAAAGTTTTCATGTCATGTCTGATGATTGTGTGAAGAAAGCAGCAAAGAGAACTCAGTACACAGTACTTCATACGCCTGAGTCAACCAGGGTCATTGTGTTCCAACTGTCTCTCACAATTCTCCAACAAAGGGATGATTATACATTGAAATATCACTCACATGACAATAATAAGTTATGTTATGAGGCCAACATTGTTGTGTAATGTAGCATAAAGACATTTCCTGCATTTGATTGAGTCGTTGTTCGTAGTAAGGTACTCCAACATTTCCATCAAATGTGTTTTCTCTCCCAGTGAAGTCACATAGCATGCAACAGGGTGCTTCATCACACAGTCCAGCTAACCCTAACTATTAACACTGCTGTTTGTTTTTTCTTCCATAAGTTGTTGCAACTCTATTTTGTTACTCATTGCTAAGTTTTCAACACTAAGAATTTATTTTCGTCTGATCTATGTATTGTGCTTTAAGCATTTAGTGCTTTATTTTCCTGTTTTTATATATATATTTTTTCGCTTTGCTCTTTTGCTCTTTTGACTATACACAGTGCTTTTGCTCTTTTGCCCTTTCGATCACGAACTTCGCCTGCTTTTTTTTCTTTCTGGACTGTTTAAACTCTCGTTTTTCAATGTTCTGCCTTGCTTTTATCCGCTATAAAAGCCCGTTGTTTATTTTTAACCTACAAGCCTCTCTGTTATTCTGTGTGTCTGTGAGAGAGAAAAAGACATGAAACAGTGCAAATAAAACCACCCTCTACTTTCTCTCATCTGGCTTTTCTAAAGCATGGAGGTTAGGGTGGAGAGTTTACATCTAAAAATCCGTTGCATGTCATTTAAATTAAAGGAAGACGGTTTCGTCTGAACTCCCATCCTCACTGTTCACAATACAAAGACTGTTCTACAAAATCCTCTATAAAATATATTGAATGATGTATTTACTATACTATACTATACTATCAAATCAATAATTCCTCAATATTTGCTACAGTTCTGTCGGCATATCTACACTTCTCTCAAAAGATAATCAATATCTAACATTCTCTAGAATTTTCCCTTTTTATTATTATTTTTTAAAATGTATTCATTATTTTTTGTTTTGTGTTCATGTTGTGGTTTTTTTACTCACTCATTTTCTACCGCTTATCCGAACTTCTCGGGTCACAGGGAGCCTGTGCCTAACTCAGGCGTCATCGGGCATCGAGGCAGGATACACCCTGGACGGAGTGCCAACCCATCGCAGGGCACACACACACCTCTCTCTCATTCACTCACACACTATGGACAATTTTCCAGAGATGCCAATCAACCTACCATGCATGTCTTTGGACCGGGGGAGGAAAGCGGAGTACCCGGAGGAAACCCCCGAGGCACGGGGAGAACATGCAAACTCCACACACACAAGGTGGAGGCGGGAATCGAACCCCGGCCCTGGAGGTGTGAGGCGAACGTGCTAAGCCACCGTGCCCCCCTCGTTTTTTTTTTTGTTTTTTGTTTTTTTGGGGTTTTTTTTTGTTTTTTAATTTAATTTGAAATTTGATTCATTTCTTTTTATCTTTTTTTATTTTTTGTCCAGTTTTTCCAATTTCCTTGTAATTGTTGCTTTTTATTTATTTATTTTTTTAAATAGACAAAATACCTTCCGTGACAGACAAATAAATCCAAATTCAAACGAAAAGAGTGCACCTGGCAACACCACAGCCCTGAAGTAACACAAACTCAAACAAAGTTCTAATAGATATACACTTCCACAAGGAAGTTAAAAGTAGAACTATGGATTAAAAGCCTGAATGTAGTGGGTGCACGTGTTGAGGATGCAGAAGATAGGGATAGGTGGAGAGAGATGATTCGCTGTGGCAAACCCTGAAGGGAAAAGCCGAAAGAAGAAGAAGAAGAAAAAGAAGAAGAAGAAGAAGAAGAAGAAGAAGAAGAAGAAGAAGACACTGCATTTCAGACTGATGCCAGCCTTTTAAAAGATTTTCTAATTTCTTTCCTTTCTTTTTCTTTTATTCTATCTAAGACGTGACGTAATATAACTTATATAAAACAATGGAAATCTAAAGAGAAAATCTCATTGGATCAGAAAAGAACAAATAGTCTAAAACAGGATGTTCCTCAGCTGTTGCGAGTCACAGTAACAATCTTATGTAAATGAGTGTAACTCAAGAGTTAGATCTGTTTGTATTAGAGTTTTGGAAAGCTCATATCATGCGGTTTGTCAGCTCAGATACATCCTGCATCCTTCAGGAACACCTTGTTGACGAGAGGGAAGTTGATCAGAATAGATTTAGCAGACAGAAGCTGATGGGAAAGGTATAGAATTGCTCAAATAATCACTCTTTACAAAGCTGGGATGCAGGAAAAAACATCTCAAAGTGCACAACACGTCAGAGGACTGCAACAGCAGGTCACCACACCAGGTTTCACTCCTGTCGGCTACGAACAGGTATCTGACAAAACCGTTTTCACTTGTATTTTTTGATTTGTGTTTGTGTTGTGTCGTGAATTCGAAAACGATCTGTTACCTCCCCGGTCAGTTCTAGCCACTTAAAAGAAATAAGGGGAGAAATCAGGTCAGTTGGAAAAGCTGGTCAGTCTGATGTCGTAATGATCGAGCTCATTACTATTCATGAGCTCTCCCACTTGAGACCGTGCCCCCAGAATTCGTGTAGCTCAGTGAGTTTCCTATACAGCAAGGATGGCTGAACGTCAACGGGCTTGTGAAGAAGCCATTCTGATGCTATTCAAGGTGATTGTAAACAAATTTCCTCTAGCCTAGGCTACTTATTGTGCTGGGTGAATGAATAGTCATGCTCGCATATCCTAGCGGTTAGCCAATCGGAGCCAAGCAGCATAGCTCATTTGAATATTAATGAGAACAGGCGCAAATCGAGCTGAGTTTTCCTGCAGACTTTCTATACCACACTAGAATGGCTTGAAACAAGGTAACCAAGGCATTTTTTCCACAAAAAATGTTTCAGAGTCCATGGTAACCCTCAGACATTACCACAAAAGTAATGAAATACGTGTGGCAGGGCATCTTTTATAAATATTGACCCTTTAGTTGTCATGTATACATTATAGCACAGAGAAATACTTTTCTTAACATATCACCGTTTGTTAGGAAGTCGGGACAAGTGCCTTGCTCAAGACCCAACGGTGGCAGCTTGGTGGTGATAGGTTTTGAACCCCAAACCATCAGATCAGCAACACGGCACCTTGTTCGATGAGCCAAAGTTAACACTTTTTGAGTCACCGCTAACTCCCTTATTCCAATTTTTGACTGTACAGATACAGAGGGGTTATTTAAGTTATGAATACAGTAGTTTCAGACACTATAAACTGGCTATGTGCATTTCCTGGAGGTCTCTGCGGAACCAACCGAGCCACTGGGGGTTGAACAAAGCCTGGATAAAAAAGCATGTTTGGGTCAGGAAGGGCATCCGGCCCTTTAAACCTGTGCTACATCAAATCTGAGGATCAGATAATCCACCGTGGTGACCTATAAATAGAGAAGCTGAAATTAGAACAACAACAAACTGGCTTATGTTGTGAATAATATTATATAATACACTGTAAGAAGCTAGGCTATACATTCTGACACACGTATTAATATTTTTACACTTCAACAAATTGTTGTAAATTAAAAGTCCCGAAAGCTCTTGAAGTATGGTTCCGTTATTGAGACTGTAGGTCAGAGTGATGGCTGCATTTTGGGAGAGCCCAAACTAAGCAGATTTAGAAGGGATTAACACACTTGTTGCAGCTCACACAGCGACCTTTGATTAAATGAGGATTGGCCACTGTGGCTGTGTTCCCAGCGAGTTACTGTATAAAACCCAGCATCTGAAGCTAAGGCATAGTGCCAGGGAGCCAATATCTTGCACTGTGAAACCTTTGAGAGCAGAGAATTACCTGAAAGGCATTCAATTAAATTTCCCTCTATGATTCTGTCAGCCTGTCTTGGAATTTTCGAACCAACAGTCACACAGAGTACACTTGTGTTATAGAAAAAAAAAAAAATCTAGGAAATTGCACTTCATTTTGTTGCTGTATATCATAAAGCGTATTTGTCCCTGTGCAGGTGAAATTAGCTCAAGGCAGAAGAAGGTAGTTTCTACTTTGTGTTTCTGAACATGTTTTAAATGACTTTATGTGGTAAATGTGTAAAAACAAGCGAGGTTAACACTTGTTTTCGTCCTCGGACAGATAGATTTTATAAGAACGAGTCGTTTGCAGCATCCAGACTGACAGGGTACTCTGAAAAAGCGTCTAAGAAATTCTGAAGTATTGTGAAGATGCCTTAAAAATAAATAATACAATAAAGTATAAAAAATGTATTGTGAAGATGAGTCAAATGTAAAAACGCTACACGAGTCAATATTTGTTGTAACCATTTTGCCTTTAAATCCATGATCTTGTGCACACTGTCAGGCACTTTTAAGAGGAAATTGGCTGGTATGGTTTTCCAAGCCATTTTAGAGAATCTGCCAAGGTTCTTCTAAAGATTTTGTTTTTTTGAACTTGCTTCTGTTTCTGCAAGTAAAATCAATCAGATTTCATTGCGTATTGCATTCGATACTGTATTTATTTTGTTGCTTTTGTATATGGAAAAGATCAGGGTTTTTTTTGCCATTATTGGTAGACTAACGGTATAGGATGATGCTACATTCATACATGTACATTCACAGACTCGCAGTGACAAATCGACTGGAATGTTAAAGATTGTACCAGCTCCAGTAGTGTTCCCTGTCATAAAGTGTCATAAAGTGGACCTTCATTGAGATGAGGCCAACCCTGTGAGAATCCTGAGGCATCTAGAGATGTCCCAACTCCAGTTCGACTCAGCTTCATGAAGTATTCAAACATTCTAAGAGGAGATGCCGACTACACGTAGTCTTTGAGAACAACACGCTTCTAATCAATACATAATTGTTGGACTGTATGTTAATAAACAAACCCTCCAGTGTCACCCAAATGAGGATGAGGTTCCCTTTCGAATCTGGTTCCTCTCAAGGTTTCTTCCTTGTATAATATAAAAAAATTGTAGTATCTTTCTTATGTTCTGTAAAGCTACTTTGAGACAATGTCCATTGTTAAAAACGCTATAAAAAATAAAATTAGCCAGCGACTACCAATGGGAGTAAAGACAGTATGGCACACTGGTTCTCATTAATCTCGTATGATTATGATGCTTATATACCCTGATGAATCATCATGAACGCCAAATTATCCTCCAGAATGTTTCATTTTAGATTCGTAATCAAGCTGCATGCTTTAGAAACATTATTACTATTAGAACATAGACATGCATACTGGTGACCTCATAGTACAGGGACTGGTAACTAGCAGCGATTGAACGTGTGTATTTTTTATTTTTACAGTTTTTTTTACGATTGTTTACACACTAAAATTAAAATTTCCACACAATTAGCAAAATTTTACTCAAATGAGCAAAACACCTCCACAGATTTGCACAACATTACACACAATGTCTGCTTCACCCTTTTTGCAAAACATTACACACAGTGATTTGTAAAACTCTACACACATTTTCACACCTTAGACACAGATAAGGATTGTGAGGTTACTTCCTTGTAATTACAAAGCACCGGATTGCCAATTACCACACTAATGAACGAATTGGATAAACACATCTACCAGGTGTGGAAGCACACATGTGCTAATTTGAAAATGCAGCACTCAGGTGTGCTATAAAAGGCAGCAGGTGAGTTCACCTGTCTTCAACAAAAATGGAAGGAGTTAGAAGAAGAAGAAGAGTGAGAATGAGAGGGGGAGCTCAAAGAGGAGATGAAAGCGGTAGAGGTAGAGGAGAAGGAGGTAGAGGAAGAGGCATAGGTAGAGGAGAAGAAGGTAGAGGAAAAGGCATAGGTAGAGGAGAAGAAGGTAGAGGAAGAGGCATAGGTAGAGGAGAAGAAGGTAGAGGAAGAAGAGAAGGAGGTAGAGGAAGAGGAGAAGGAGGTAGAGGAAGACACCTAGGTAGAGGAGGAGATAGAGAAGGACTTGAAGAGGTGATAGAACCTGAACAAAGAAGACGAGGACCAAATTTGACTCGAGAAATCCGTGCAACACTTTTTGACCATGTTATCAACCATGGACTGACACTGATGGAAGTTGGACAAAGAGTTCAACCAAATCTCAGCAGAAATACTGTTGTGTCAGTAATTCGGACATTTCTTCGAGAAAACAGGTAAGCTAACCACACAGTATACATTGAAACTGAAGCTTGTATAATCAATATTGTTTACTGTGACATTTGACAGTAGGCTGCATATATATATATATCTTTTTTTTATCTTTTTTTTTTTACATAGGATTGAGGGTCGAGGACAATAATTGTATCAGGCTACAAGAAATCCAAGCCAGTATCATCAATGATGACAATATTTTCAATAACATCCAACGAGTCTCTCTGTCAACATTAGGTCGAATCCTAAAGAAAAATCAAATATACATGAAGCATGAAGCATGTAATACATGTAATTGGGCACAGGGCAATCATCAATGTGCCAGGGCAGCGAGGGGGTAACATCACCCTTTGTGCTGCTATCGCACAAAATGGGGTCCTCCACCACCATGCAAATCTGGGACCCTATAATGCAAATCTGATACTTGCATTTCTTGACCGATTGTCACAGCATTACACCAAGTGGACCAGATGCGGTACATTGTCGTTTGGGACAATGTCTCATTTCATCGGGCTGCTCTGGTCCAGAACTGGTTCCATGATCACCCTGAATTTGAAGTTTTATACCTTCCCCCATACTCCCCCTTCCTGAATCCTATAGAAGAATTTTTTTCAGCGTGGCGGGGGAAGGTATATGACCTGCGGCCTTATGACCGTTCGCCCCTCATTCAGGCCATGGAACAGGCATGTGATCTTATTGAAGCAGCTTCAGTGCAGGGGTGGATTCGTCACACAAGGCGATTCTTCCAACGGTGCCTTGCCAATGAAGACATAGCCTGTGATGTGGATGAAATCTTATGGCCTGATCCAGCCAGACGGAGAGACGGATAGTTACAGTATTCTTGTTGCTTTTACAGTAGTTTTCTTTCATTTCTGTTTACTTTTACTTTACTTTTCTTTAGAGTCAAAGTGTATGTACTGTAATTCATGCAGTAATTTTTATTTGTCGATAGATTTTATTTGTTTACAGTAATTGATATCATTGTTGGTTGATTACTGTAACTAGTTATGGTAAGAAATACTGTAAGTATTGAAATAAATACTTGAAATATTCAGTCTGCAGCATCAAGTGTTGTGGAGTGCTTGGTACGGTTATAGTAGGCCTACAATATTTGTCTACATTCTCCTTATATCTCAAAACAAATCATGAATAATGTTATGAGTTTCTAACTATTTTTTTGTCACCTAAATTATCTTATAATATATAATCTTATATAATGTCTGGCCAAAAATCTATTTTTTTTTTTTACAAATGTGTTTTTTATTTATCACAGCAGTGTGAAACTGGCTGCAATAGTGTATGATCATTGATGACTGTGTTGGTTAAATGAAAACAAATAGCATTTTCACAAATAAGTGTATATGTTTTGACTGAAGTGTGTATGTTTTGACTGAAGTGTGTCATTTTGCAAACAATCTAGGAATTTTGCTTATTGATTATGGTGTTTGGATAATTGTGATTATATTTTGACAAAAAGCACTCTGTTTTCAAAATTGCGTGTAAACAACCATAAAAAACCGTATTGTCACAGTCTAAGAGATAGATTAAAAGAAACAGAAAGGGAAGAAATGATAAAATCTGCTTAGTTGGGAGTCTTTTAAAAGGCTGCCCTCAGTCTGATCTGTATACATTCAGGCTTTTTATTGGTCTTTGTATGTGTGTGTGTGTGTGTGTGTGTGTGTGTGTGTGTGTGTGTGTGTGTGTGTGTGTGTGTGTGTGTGTGTGTGTGTGTGTGTGTGTGTGAACCTATTTTAATGGATTTTAGATTGTTGAACCATCATTTGAGGAACAATGTTTTGGCATATTCTGCACTATATACTGCAGGTGTATAATATGTCTTTTTATTTTTTTGCTTTCATAATCTCAAGAAAAAACTGGATTTCAATCTTAAAAAAATAAAAAACATATGAGGTTTTTATATACTGTATGTTATCTTGTGAGCAAAATAAGTTCTCCTAATGGCATTACTATATTAATTCATGTCAACAAGGAAATGAACTAAAACGGATGTGATTTAAAGTCAGGGGCGGTTCTAGGATTTCGTCTTTAGGGGGTTTAGCCCTCAGTGAGAATTTAAAACAAGAAGAGTTTTATATTATATGTTATATGACTACATAGTAAGCCAAAAGTTATGGTATTATTTAAAATAGCAAAAGTGGACACCAAAATTTTATGTATGATGTAATGATGCCAGTCTTGAATCAAATCAGTTCACGTATGTGTGCATTCTCTACGAATAGTGTGTCCAATCAATGCAGTCATTAATAAATAAATAAATATATATATATATATATATATATATATATATATATATATATATATATATATATATTCACAAGACAAAGACCAAATCAATAAATGTTATTTTTATTTAGTATTGAAAGATTGTTTGCATTAATATTTTGTTTGTGCTACAACTCTGGTAATAAGAATAGTGAAATTTCACCTCTTTTGGTTGCCGTCTTTGCGTCTTTCCGCCGATTAACGTTATACAGTAGATAAATGCCTCCAGCTCTGACTGAACACACGTGCGTAAAAGCAAAGTAAAAAAAGTCGTGCTTGGATTACACTATAAATAATTTTCTTTCCCATCGACGACATGTCCTGCATTATAACGTAATTTTTATTGTTTATTTATGAAAGTAAAAATTATACTTTTAGTTTTAGGGTGTCTGAGATCATAGACAAGGGGGCTAAAGCCACCCTACAAAATGCCTAGAACCGCCCCTGGTTAAATTCTACATCAATTGGCCTAAAATATAATATGCCAAGCACCTCTAGTGGACCCCAGCTCTCACATCCTGCCTATGTAGAAGCTGATTCTGAGCTGTGGCACCACTTCAAAGCCCAGGTTTATCAGGGACAGGAAAAAGAGAAGGGGACACTGGTGGGAGGTTGTCTCAGGGAGGATGTGTAGTTCAGCTCCACTGGCAAGACTCTGTTCAGCATGAGCTTTCTGCACACCGTGCATTGCCTGTCATAAGTGTGTATGAGGACTAAAAGCAAAAACGAGTTCCTGCCTACTCTCGAGCTCAGCACGCTGCCATCGCTTTATAGGTTTGCAGTCTGCTTTCCATAGAGCGAGTGTTGACTTAAGGATCCGTAAAGCAGGGAAGTGGATGATGGACAGTGGGGTTATTTTAAGCCATGTTTTGAAAGAGAAATATAGAAGTTACTGTTAGCTGTAGCGAATAGCCACTTGCGACATGTTAGGTAACTCCAGGTTTAAGAGAATGTTTCCCTCTTGTAACACTTCAAAAGCTTAAACATAATATTTTCTAAATGTACTACACCAGCTTGGTGCTACATATTCTTTTATTTACTCTTTTAGAAAACCGTGCGTTAAGTATAGATTTTAAAATCTCCATTCTGATTGGTCAGAAGACGTCCAACTGCAAAGTTTATGCTAATGTGCTTGTTCTGATTCTGACGTTTGGTAATAATCTGCTAAGAATCTAATAAACGAATAAGAATTTAATTCGTACGAAATAGGACAAAATGTCTCTATTTACTGTATGGTGTAATAAAATGGAGCTAGATTTGATTTATCAGACAACGGCAGAGGAAGGCATGGTGAATCCAGCATGGCTGATTATACAACGACTGTGGCCATAAATCGACTAATCGGTTAAATCCTGGTGACCACATGCAGAGCCTGAGCATACATACATTTTAATGATGATGAAATAATAACACAAATAATGTTTATTTAGCTGCTATTGTGTTAATGGCTTCCAGGATCCTGCGCTCTCATTGCCGTGTCCCAGGTTCGATCCCTAACCCAGCTACTGTTGGTCCCAAGCCTACATACAATGGGAAGGTAACGCCAGGAAGGGCATCCAGCTTAAAACCTGTCCCAAATCAAATAAGCGGACCACGTGATCCGCTGTGGGAGCCCAAACAGGAAGCAGCAGCCTATTATGTAAGTATTAATAAGAACTATTTTGTGGTGTAGCCCTTCAACTAGATTCTCTGTAACTATTGATGGATAAACAGTAGCATCAAAATAGCAAATGCTACAGGATAATGTGAAGGAATATTAAATAATCATTTAAATGTAATTAATCCCTCTTGTTTTTTGTTGTTTTTGTGATTCTGGCTCATTTTTGTGATGCAACTAGCGTTTTTGCACATGATTCTTCTTTTAAACTCCTACAAGTGAAGACATGTGCAATTATTGATATTATTCATTTTCAACCCACATTACTTATCGAAATGGGCTTTGGCTGAATATATTATCTGAAGATGTCACATGACATACAGTATCTTGGCCAAAATCTGTGGTCATTTTAATTCCTTACTTATTAGCTTTTATGTGGTTTGGTAGTTTTTGATAATAGCTGCTATCTGAAACTGAAATGAAACTCTTCTCGTGTTTCAGTACAAAATATTCTTTTTTTGGCTTCTATCTTTTCACACATTTAATATGTACGACACAAATGTTATAGCGGGTATCAGTTCACAGCTTAAGCTGTAAAATGTCAGTCCTGCAGGATTAAAATCAACCACTAAAGACTGAGTCCATGTCGGTTTTCTTTTGGTTGGTTGGTTATATTTTGGTTTCAGTATATCCATGCAGTTTACAGATGTATCCAACTGCACCAACTTCCCTCCTTTAGCTCAGAAGATCAGGTTAAAATCTGGTGCCTCCCATCATTTATGACAAATGGCTTTCTCACCGTCAGCTTGACAGTGGTATTTTCTTTTCTATTACTGTTTATCATTGACTTCCAGCATGATGAACTGCAAAGCATGGTGCCTTATTTGTCACATCACTCTTTATAAATGACACAGAGACTCTGTCTCTGGCGCTAGATTTGATTTATCAGATGACGGCAGTAAGAAGCATGGTGAATCCAGCACGGCTGTTTGTACAGCGACTGTGGCCATGAATCGACTAATCAGTTAAAGCCTGGAGAGCGACTGCAGAGCCTGAGCATACTTACACATACATACATTATTACTACTGAAAAATTACAATACAAGCAGAATTACTTGTGTAACAAGAACATCACGGAGCCAACGAGCAGCCGGCGAATGACACGCTGGACATTAAAGGCGTTAAAAATTCACAGATGAACAGAAGACTGAATCTGGAAAAGACAACGATTTGCAGAAACACAATATATCCATAAAGTGGTAAATTTTGCACCTCATTTATAGAGGCGCAGAAAAAACACATGCATGGACACCCTGAAGATTCAAGATTCGAGTGTTTGTTGTCATATTTACAGGAAATAGTTGCCTAGATCAGTGAAAGTCTTACTTGCCTACGGCAACCTCTGACCTCATTTAAGCAGGACATTTAAAAAAGAAGGCACAAAAAAAAAACATTAATTAAAAATAGTGCAAGAAGGAGGAAAAAACAGGCCTGTGGATATTCTTCCTTGGAAAGCATAAAGACTGCACTTGCCAAGAGAACAAGAACAGTTAACAGTCCTACCTCATCATTAAATACTCAATAAGTTTACTTGGGCATGATAGACACAGAATTAAATCTCTAATGAAATCAGAAACTTTAAAACTGAATATCATTTTAGCGCCGCTTAGCTCTATGGTTTACAGCTACAGAAAAGAAAAAATCAATAATCACACTGTCCTTTGTCCGCAGATGAGTCTGATTCCTCTCCAGGTTTGTTCATCCTGTCGTTTCGGGGATTGTCCCCTCACCTTGCTCGTTAGGGATAAATTAAAGCCGCTTTGTGACAACAACCATTGTTAAAAAAATCGCTACATAAATAAAACTGAATTGAATTGAATTGAATTGAATTGAAGAATATCAGCGAGCCTACATTCTACAGCAGGCAGAAACTTACTTCTTATGCTAATTGATAATCAGTATATTTTACCCTAATATTGTGCTTTAAAGGTGGGGTCTCCTATGTTTGTGAAATGCTTGAGAAAACTGAGTCGGGACGACAAACTAAACAAAAATCAAAACACACATGTAGCCAATGAGCAGAAAGGGGCGGGTCTTGTCAATATGGGTGGAGAGAGTGTTCAGTGTGCATGTGTGACATTAGCAGAAAGTGGTTTTATCATTGACATGGAGGATAAAAACAAAGAAAGAAAGTGACGAAAGGCTTACGATAAGGCAAGAAGTAGGACGTGTTAATATAGGATCAGCTTTCCAGCGCTGGAGAGAACAGAAGGAGGAGGAAGTTGGCGCATATTCGCAGATTGGAGTTTCCCGAGTCAATAACTCCTGAGCTAAACGCTGTTACTACACAAATAACACCTCTTTTCTATCGTAGTAATGTAGAGAGGCAGCTACACCCGTGTTTTACTAGTAACAGCGTTTAGCTCAGGAGTTATTGACTCGGGAAACTCCAATCTGTGAATATGCGGCCAACTTTACTTAAGATGCCGAGGTTGCTTTTTTTCGGAGACATCGGAGACACTACCTTTAACTAATAAGACACTCTAGCCCCGCCCACTTTTTTTCCTGTTTTCAACTGCTCAACATCAGTCTGTGTGTAGTATGAATACAATCCAGACATACTGCTGTACATACAACTACCATGCTGGCCTTCATCATGTGACCTATGATGTCATGCCTTAACGTCTTTGTTTAAACCTTCAAAAATTTAAACAAGTACATAGAACGTCTAATACCTACTTTAGCACTTATTCTTAAAAATGATTTTAACAGCCCATCCGCTACAGTCCCTTTGCCTAATGGGATAACGCAGTTTCCGCCGGTTCTGTACAGAACACAGCAGAAGCAGTAGCACATTCAGATATTTCACACTTACTGTATTATGACTACAGAGAATCTGGACATATTAGCGCTTCAGTGTACTGCTTTTCACCCACTGTATATTTAAGTAGAAAGGCTATTCAAATGCAGCACAGGTTAGAGTTTACCAAGATGTGGATGGCACTACAGTATGTACAGCAAATGTGCTTCACATTCAGTCTTTCACATGACACATTTGTACCTCTTCAAAGTAGTGTCTTTTCCAGCGGGAAAATTGTATGTGGCTTTTAGCACTAAAGCAGTATGTAAGGAAGCAAGGAAGCGGTCAAGAACTGTACTGTACTTTACACTCAACTGTGGATGTCTGCTACTGATTTTTTATGCAATGTGTCTTTGTAGTAGACAAAGAAAGGGTCGAGATCTTAAGTATGAAGGCAACGATAAAGAGGGTTTTGCAGACAGGTAAGTGTAATTTGAAATGGTGACGCGACTGTGAAGAAGAGGCTTAAGTGACTTATTCGCAGAAGTCGCTTGCTGTGGCAATCTGGCAGGTGGTACGAGTTTCCGTGGCATCAATGTGCTGCTATAAGCACCGCCGTTCTTACCCCGGGGTGTAAAGTAATCCCGCTGATTCATCTCTTTACCTACGAGTCAAGGATCATGTCTGTCTCCACTCCCCTCCCTTTCCTTCATGCATCTCTATCTTTCAGAGAACAGACACAACTTATACATACCCCAACAGGCGCACGGTTATGCCAGATGTTATTATTTGCAAAGGCCGACTCTAAGTCCCTGAGCTTAAACAGAGCGTAAGGATATGAAAGTTCACATAATCCTAGCGAGAAAAATTGGAATTGTATAGCGAAAACCCTGGTGTGTCAGTGGAGATTTTATTTTCACATTCAACCAGGAACTGTAAGGAAATATTACATCAAATTTGCTACTTATAATAATTATCAGCTCCTCCATTTTTATTTTTCAAACATGACTGCAGTTCTGCAAACACATTCACAAGATCAAGGCTTTTGAAGTCGACGTTCAAAATATCTGAAATCGCATCCAACATGTGCTGTTTGCGTTCCCTGTCCTTTCCCCTTCAGTGAATTCTGTTAACGAATTTCATTCATGTTTGGTTTGACCGCTCGGTTGTGGTGGCTCAACTGGTTAAGGCTCTGGTTTGTTGATCAGAGGATCGAGGTTCAAGGCCCAGCACAGCCAAGCTGCCACTGCTGGGCCCTTGAGCAAGGCCCTCAAACCTCTCTAATCCAGGGGCGCTGTATCATAGCTGCCCCTGCACTCTGACCCCAACTTCCTCAGTTTGGGTATGTGAAGAAAAAAATTCCACTGTGCTGTAATGTATATGTGGTGATAATAAAGGCTTCTATGCCCCTTCTATGCCCTTCTATCCATGTGTCTCCTGTAAATGCTACCACTAAAGCTTAAAGTTTAGCACCTTTGTGTTAGTGTCAAAGAGGTAAATATGTTTTTGGACTTGAGGAGATTTACAATCTTGTACATAAGGTTTACAAGCAGTGTACACATTTACAATCAAGCAAAAGCATGTGCGATTGTTTTTCATTTAATTTGCAGCATTTAGCTGACGCTCTTATCCAGTGTAACTTCTACTTAATCTTTTGTTATTATACAACTGAGCATTCAAGGGTTAAGGGCCTTGCTCAGAGGCCTAGCAGTGGCAGCTTGGCAGACCTGGGATTTGAACTCACAACTTTCCAATCAGTAGTAACACCTTAACCACTAAGCCACCACATCCCTATGTATGCCTGTATGACACGTAGGAACACTTGATAAACGATTGAGAAATTATTGTGCCTTTCGTGCAACCACGGTGCACAATGCCATATCGTGTCTGTTCTGGGATTTTAACTTAACGGTGTTCCAGTAGCTAAATTTACATTTATGGCATTTGGCAGACGCTCTTATCCGGAGTGACTTGTGCCATTCTGAGGAATGAGTACCTGTTTTTAAATATACATCTATATCATTTGAAAAGGCTATTTCAAGAATATCAAGAAAAATTTCAATTTCAAGAAATCAAGTTGCCCCACCCCAGGCACAAATACTATACTTGTTACTAAATGAACAAATCACAAAATTTGTTAGTGTTACTAAATCTTAATCTTAATGTTTCAATCTTGTAAGAAAAAAATAACCAATGTTATTTATCTCCTAAACTATATTTTGATACCTATAAATGTCAATAGATAGACAGACAGACAGACAGACAGACAGACAGACAGACAGACAGACAGACAGATAGATAGATAGATAGATAGATAGATAGATAGATAGATAGATAGATAGATAGATAGATTTAAAATTAAAAAATAAAAAATCACATATAGAAATTGTGTTAAAGCACCACATCCCATAAAAGAGTAATCAGCTATCAAAATACATCAGAGAACAATGTTCTGGAAAAGTAGGGCAAATAGGGCTTGGTTATTAAAAAAAAATCCCACACTCCGATCAGCCATTTGAAAATAACATCATTAAATCCATTCTTATTAAAAATGGACAGAATATGGCACAGCCA
The DNA here is from genome assembly GCF_022655615.1 of Tachysurus fulvidraco. Taxonomy (NCBI): domain Eukaryota; kingdom Metazoa; phylum Chordata; class Actinopteri; order Siluriformes; family Bagridae; genus Tachysurus; species Tachysurus fulvidraco. The sequence continues at coordinate 19,527,617 of NC_062529.1, forward strand.
CAACTCTGCCTATTAAACATCTGCGACTGGATAAGGAAGACATTCGTGAGAGAACAGGGAAGCCAGAGAAGTAGATTAAAGATATATAATCCCAATTAAGTCCATTTCACTTCCTGAAAATGTGGAAAGTTCATGAATATTAACACCAAGCACTGTAAATATTCTGTTATCGTCTCAATGCTCATCTTTTTTTCACCTCATACCCGCCTACATCCTCTTCCATATCGCCTGTGTGGCTTTCGGTTCCTCCCAGTGTCTTGTTGACCCCAAAACCTTGGCCAGATCTCACACACTACGTTCCGCAGATAACATGAACAAGATGTATTTGTTCCAATAATTTCTCTGTAGATCTTGCCTTATATTTTGAATTGCTAGTATATCGCTTTTCATTTATTTCTGACGTCTTCTGAATGCTACTCCTATTGTGATAAGGGATATAATATTATATATATATATATATAGATATATATATATATATATATATATATATATATATATATATATATATATATATATATATATATATATATTTTTTTTTTTTTTTTTTCACCCTACCCAATTTAAAAATTCAGGCTGATGCAAGACATTGCACTCGTCTGTATTTCCGAATGCTACACAAATGTTCAAAAGGCTGTTGCCAAGCTAAACAGCCGTTTTGAGGCCGGGACCGCTTTCTTCCTCAGAAAGTTTCGTTTAGATTGACATCACCTCACACAAGCATCAGGCTCAGACAGGAGGTGTAGCTTTCAAGTGTTCAGAGGTTGAACTCAAAGTTAACACAATAGCAGACTCAGAAGAAAAAGAAGAAAATTCGTCTCTGTCGCGTCTGAGCCAGAATTCACCGACAAATCAGTTGGAGGCACGGCAACAGAATCCACAAACTTCCCTGTGAAGATCCTGGTGGTTTGGCTTTAGGGAATGGCATGCGGTACTGAAGGAAATGGAGCACTTTTGAATGGCGTCTGATGCCTCCTCTAGACAATTTCTTTGTACGTATGAAAGGCACCACAGCTGAAGAATAAATCTGGCTGTATAACCGGTAATGCTGATATTTCTGCTTGATCAACCCCTTTTTTTTATCTTGAAGCTAAGCTGAAAGATGCAACAAGATCATAAGTACAGTACAAATATTTGTTAAATACATTCTTCCACAATTCCGCAAGTGTTGCCATCATTACAGATATTTTTCAGATTCAGATGCATGTGAAGGGGAATTATTTTGCTCCCATTTTCATATTTGTATGCATGTGACGTTAAAGATTTACAGTTCAAGGTTTTACTTAAGCAAATGCAGTGAGAATTCAGTTGGATCCTGAATCCTGGATCAACGCTTATACTACTTGGCGCTTCTCCCACTACTACCGTGGTGGTGCTGAATGAACAGCGCCATTTCAGCACCACACGTGTTTTGGATAGCAAAAAATGCACCAAAAGCACAACAGCCAATCAGATCGGAGCAGAAAACTCTTTACTGTCTTAAAGAGGAAGAGGAAGTTGCATGACTTGTGGTGCTTTCAAGAAGGTTAATGCTACAATATATAGGCTAAAATATACCTCTAATTTCTGTATCTCCTACACAGCCACACTGGAGTAATCGGAAGATGACTCCTTTTTCTGAGACCACCAACCGCTACCTGGCTTTCTGGAACCCACCTAACGCTGCCAAGCCTCCTGGGTCCCGCCTCACCACCAGAGCCTCCGACGTAAATTTGAACTGACTAAGTAAATTTTCATGATTGCTGATCTGAATCTATCCTGTGTTTTTGCCCTTAAGTTTGAGCCCTAAGCTAGCCAACTGATCAAAGGTGTCTCCTTTATTCATTATATTGAAGATGATAAACCGCTGTACTTGATCCTAACCTGACCCTGTGTCTGTGTTCTACTCACAGTGATTTTGACACTAAAAGAAACAAGAAAATAAACAAATGGCAAAGAAAGAAAACGTATCAATATCCTTCTGACTCAGGACCAGCAACCAGACTAATATGCGTAACACAAGCCTAAACCCTGTTAGGAGCACATTATTGCAGATATAATAAATAATTTTTATTTATTTCTTAAATGCCTTCTTTTGTTTTATCTGTGCATAATGGCTTCCTACATTCACCATAGCTGAGCTACAAGAAACGATTGCAAAGACATGATCAACAAGGTCGTACATCTATACTACAGTATATAATGATTGTACTCGTAATCCACATCAAATCCATTTGCATGAATGCATCAAAACTAAGGAATAATATTGTCATATTCACATTCTGTTTGTGTTTCATGAAAAATGAGCTAATATTAAATGTGTCACATTCTTTTAGTCAACACTATTATCTTTGTGAAGCATGAACCAAATTGTGGGACTGTCAGTTGGGTTTATTGGTGTCACTCATATAATCCTCTACTGAACCAATCGTGTTCTGTCATAAGACTCAAGCCTGGAAGTGCATCAAGAGGTTACTGCATTAGTCATAGCAAGTGAAATTCATGAACATTTTTGCCTATTTTGTTCATCAACGTGTCTTTTCTTAACAGGTGCTGTGCACTTCACTCCCTTTTACTCAGTCACTGTGCTTAGAATTTCATTTAATAACAGAGAGAAGTGTAAGGAAAAAGGCTGGACTTTTTCTCTCTGGCTCTATCTATTTTCACACCAATTGGCAACACACACACACACACACACACACACACACACACACACACACACACACACACACGCACACACACGCTTACATACACCCCCACACACATACACATTCAACCACATCCACCCGCACACACACACACACACACACACACACACACACACACACACACACACACACACACACACACACACACACACACACATACAAAGACCAATAAAAAGCCTCTAGGCTACTCCTTGTAAATTATAGAGAACATCTTCCGTCATTGCATCAGTTCACCAAGGAATAGGTGAGAAGCTCCTAATAAAACTATGATTGCTTACTGCTCACTGATACACAGCTACAACAGACAGGCAGGGAAAAGACAATGACATGTTCACAAGCCAACATCGTACACTTGGTTATAACCTGTTCCTGTACTGATGCCACACTTCAGTCACAAATAAGCCTCTGTGAACGGACTTAAATATCCACACATAGGTCAAAAGAAACAGCTCCTTTGCAGCAACATAAATAGATAGATAGATAGATAGATAGATAGATAGATAGATAGATAGATAGATAGATAGATAGATAGATAGATAGATAAAAAGTTAAAGAATTAATAATAATAATAATAATAATAACGATAATTATCGTTATTATTATTATTATTATTATTATTATTATTATTATTATTATTATTATTATTATTATTCATTCAAACTCCACACACACAAGGCGGAGGCGGGAATCGAACTCCCAACCCTGGAGGTGTGAGGTAAACATGCTAACCACAAAGCCACCATGTCCCCCATTATTATTATTATTATTATTATTATTATTATTATTATTATTATTATTATTATTATTATTATTATTATTATTAATTCTTTAACTTTACTCTGTCTGCATGTCTCACATGGACCAAAAGCATTGTACTATTCTAGTAGGATGGTTTAATTGAAATACAAATGTATCTCTCCATTTTTTTCCTGTTCTTTTGTTCATTCACAAAAACTTTTCTGGATGTAACTCATGCACAGTGTATTATTTAATTTTAAGCATACAGTGAACTCCAGTCCTGAACTTAAAAAAGAAGATAAAAGGTTTATGCAACTGAAGAATAATGAATGAAATGAATAGATAGATGTTATTTATCTCCTAAACTATATTTTGATACCTATAAATGTCAATAGATAGATAGATAGATAGATAGATAGATAGATAGATAGATAGATAGATAGATAGATAGATAGATAGATAGATAGATAGATAGATAGATAGATAGATAGATAGATAGATAGATAAAGAGGATGTAGTATCTTAGTGGCTAAGGCATTGATAGGAAGGTTGTGATTTTGAATCCCAGGTCCACCAAGCTGCCACTGCTGAGCCCCTGAGCAAAGCCCTTATAAGCCTCATCATGTATAAAATTAAATCAAATGTGAGTCTCTCTGGATAAAGACGTCCACCAAATGATGGAAGTGTAAAATGTAAATGGATAGATACAGTAGTTGTTGTTCTTTTTTTTACTATACTTCCGGTTTTATTCACAGAAATGCTCTGAAATATAGTGCACTTTCCCAGGCTGTAATTTTCCTTTTCTAGTACACATGTAATTTAGAACAATCTTCACATCCAGTAAACTCTAAAATGACTTGTAGCACCAACCTACCAATCAAACACCATCAAAGCACCAAATAAGTAATCAAATATTAGCACTGGCTTCACTTCTGACTCCGAGTCTCAAGCCATACGCAAGGCCTGACAGGACAGACAAAAGACTTTAACATCTTCTAATAAAAAAATTTAAAGTCACATTTGCTTCATGTCTGTTGGTATTCCTGTTGTTATGACTCAGCCCGGACTTTGGCCACGTGTTTGTTTATGTTTCTTGTCACGTGTCTGCCCCGCCTTCGTTTGCTCCTCCCTGTCACCACACCTGCTCCTCATTGTGTCATCATTGTCCTTTGTATTTAAGTGTGCCGTGTTGCCGATGGCAGCGCAGAATCTACTGTTGTCTTTGTCCTGTCTCTAGTCCTAGTCGTGTTTCGTGTTCCTCTGTTATTAAACCCTGTTTTGTTTTGCTATCCTGCGTCTGGGTCCGCTTCCTGCCCCGCGTCATGACACCTGTGAGGAAATCAGCAATGTGTTTGATATGTTTAGCCATGTGAATGCAGTAATGAGGCTTTATTGTGTGTGTGTGTATATGTATATATATATGTATATATATATATATATATATATATATATATATATATATATCGATCTTTCCTTACAGCAGACTTTGCGTCCGTATCTCAAACCATATGGTGTGCGCACGGCCGACTATGTATATGAGCTGTCTCTAATAAGTTTTAAGATTTGACATCGCTATTAATATTTTAGACAACTGCTTGAGCATTTCTGCTGTTTGGAATATAACTCTTGCAGAAATATGTAGAGACGTCCCTTCATATCACTGAATGACTGATAAAACGATCATAAAACAGCAGCTAATCCAATGGCGAAAGTTTGATTTTGACATTGGTGGGGACATAATTTATTTGACATTGGTGGGGACATAATTTATTTGACATTGGTGGGGACAACATTCCCCGCATTTTGTGCATAAAACTGTTGTTATGGTAACCTGCATAATCACGTTGCATATTGCTTCATACAACGGAATATAGCTGCAGCCGACCTAAACACATTAGCGAGAAAGACAAAGCCAATCAAACAGCGACGTGGGTTAGAGAGGCGGGACTCAAAGGCCAATCATTTTAGAGAGTTGATTTACAGAAGCGGGATTCATTGCAGGGGGGTAAATCTGTTAACCGTTTGTGTTCCACTAGTTGCGCTATTTTTTACAGAACGCCATTGTAAAATATTTTCATCTTATTTAATGATTCCTGGATAAATGTTAAATGAAATAAGTAAAAAAGCACAAGACACAGACGGATATCAGTGGTTATGTATAAATATACATAGGCTTGGTCGAATTATTGCTAGTGACAATTGAGTGTTCCCTGGATATTGGTAGGGACATGTCCCTACCGTCCCTACCCAAATCGACGCCCTTGAGCTAATCTCTAATCAGCTGAGTTGAATTGAATTGAATCGAATCGTCTCTGCTCAAACACTTCCACTGGTGGGAATATATAACTCCTGTAGAAATATGGGAAGACGTGGCTCGGTGTCACGGAATAACTAACAAAAGGATCATAAAACAACAACTAATCTTTAATCAACTGAATTGAACTGAGTTGAATTAAAGTGAATTGAAGTGCATTGAAGTGGATTGAATAGAATTGTTTCTGCTTGAGCACTTGCGTTGATTGGAATATAAGTCTGGCAGAAATATGTAGAGACGCGGCTTTGTATCACTGAATAAATAAAATATAAAGATTCGTAAAACAGCAACTAATCTGTAATCAACTGAATTAAAGTGAATCGAATCGTCTCTGCTCGAACATTTGAATTGAAGTGAATCGAATTGGGAAAAAATCTCTGCTTGAGCACTTGCGATGGTTAGAATATAACTCTTGCAGAAATGTAGAGACGTTGCTTTCAGACGTATCACTTAATAAATGATAAAAGGGTCGTAAAACAGCAATTTTAATCTACTGAATTAAATCGGATCGGATTGAATCGTCTCTCAAAACGATATGAACTCCAGCTGATGTTTCCAAAAAGTTTTAAGATTTGACATCGGTTATAATAATTTTAGACAACCGCTCGAGCAATTCAACTCTTGCAGAAATACATACAGTAGAGACGTGGCTTCGAATCGTCAAGGTTCATAAAACAAAACTAATCTCTAATCACTGGGGTAATATTTCCTTTTTAGGGCAATATGATTGTGTGGTGTAATTGTGCTCGGAAAAAAAAGACAGCTGAAATGAACCGGGTTTAAAAGTATTAAAATAACTTAAAAAGAAGTGTTTGCTTAATCCGGTGAACCTTGTTTTAGAGAAACATTAATCCGTTCGTCTAGACTAGCACCATAATGCTTTCTTAAACCTTAACTGGAATAAAGAAGAACACATTAGTCCTGTCAAACCATAATGGGCTCATGAGCAGGCTAATGGGACGTTTCCAACAGGAGGATTTTGAATTCTCAGACCACACAAATTACACAACAGTGACACATCCAGCACAGTCACCTCGACAAACCGCGCTAGCGGGATTTGAGGTATGAAGGACCTCGAGGACGGTTTAATTGTATGTGTACGTGTCAGAAACTCACGGTAATATTCATGTGGGTGCAGTATCAATGAGGCACTTGTGAAATATGGAGTCCATTTCACAGCATTATGATCCTATTTTCAGCATGTCTTTTTTTTTTTCTTGCTAATTAGAGCCGGAGATGCGTTTTCTCCCTTTGCTTGCCACCTTCTCCCATTTCCACTCCATGGACAGCTAGATCAAGACCAGCAGCTAAGCAGCTAATTGCCTTAATATCATTTTTTGCAGTCCAACAAAGAGACAGCTACAGTAGGGATTGTTGATGCATCGCTTCAGCACGAGCAAAGCAAGAGTAGAAAAGCACACAAAATTAGGAAGGTGAATCAAACAGGGTCTATGTTTAGGCTTCGTTAGCATGCTAAAGTGAACATTTTAAATTAAACACAAATGATGTGCTGTTTGTGAAGCACTAATATTACGTTTACAGTATAATTGTGTATGAATAGCTAAGGTCAAGCCTTCACCAGAAGCTACATGCATACTTCTAAATCACCTTAATTAAACCTTCATTCCACTATGACTACACTTCACCTTCAAATAGAAGCGTTAAAAACAATACTTAAAATCATATAAAAACCGAATCGAATAAATAATAATAAAAAATGCTTTCTTCTTCTTAGCATCTTCAGGAACTACAGATCCTGCAACTTCCTGTTTAATGTACAAGTTGTGGAATATTCCAGATATTTCATAGCGAATGTGTACAGGATACTGGATTGTGAAAAAGTTAGACAAA